>NC_082731.1:42175638-42355638 GCF_030144855.1 Hypanus sabinus | reverse complement strand
TAGAGTGGAGTGCCTCAGGGAGGACCTCCTGCCATCGAGAGACCGGCAACCCTTTTGACTTAAGGGCTAAAAGTGTGGCCTTCCACACTGTGGCATTCTCCCTCTCCACCTGTCCATTTCCCCGGGGATTATAACTCGTGGCTCCTAGCCAGCAGGTACCGGTGCAGCTCGTCACTCATACAGGAGGACCCTCTATTGCTGTGGATATAGCAGGGATATCCGAACAGAGTGAAGAGCTGGCGCAGGGCTTTTATGACGGACATGGCAGTGGTGTCGGGGCAGGGGATGGCAAAGGGGAACCGTGAGTACTCGTCGATTATGTTGAGAAAGTAGACATTGCGGTCGGTGGAGGGAAGGGGGCCCTTAAAGTCAACACTCAGTTGCTCAAAGGGGCGGGTGGTCTTGATAAGTTGTGCCTTTTCAGGACGGTAGAAGTGCGGTTTGCACTCAGTGCAGACTTGGCAGTCCTTGGTCATCGTCCTGATGTCCTCAAGGGAGTATGGCAGGTTCCGGGCTTTCACGAAATGGTAAAATCGGGTGGCCTCTGGGTGGCAAAGATGCGCATGGAGGGCGTATAGCTGGTTGAGCTGTGCGCTGGCAAACGCTCCCCGGGATAGGGTATCAGGGGGCTCATTGAGCCTTCCAGGCCGGTACAGGATATCATAGGTGTAGGTGGAGCGTTCTATTCTCCACCGCAAAATTTTATCATTTTTGATTTTGCCCCGCTGTTGGTTGCTGAACATGAACGCAACCGAGCGCTGGTCGGTCAGCAAGGTGAACCTTTTGCCGGCGAGATAGTGCCTCCAGTGCCTAATAGCTTCCACTATGGCCTGGGCTTCTTTCTCCACCACAGAGTGCCGAATTTCAGGGCCTTGAAGGGTACGAGAAAAAGGTACTGGCCTGCCTTCCTGATTGAGGGTAGCAGCCAGCGCGAAGTCGGAGGCATCACTCTCTACTTGGAAGGGAATGGTCTCGTCCACCGCATGCATCGTTGCTTTGACAATGTCCCCTTTAATGTGGCTGAAGGCCGCGCGGGCCTCGGCAGAGAGGGGAAATGTGGTAGACTTGACCAGGGGGTGGGCCTTGTCTGCGTAGTGAGGGACCCATTGGGTGTAATAGGAAAAGAAGCCCAGGCACTGTCTGAGGGCTCTGAGGGTGGTGGGAAGAGGGAGTTCCAACAGGGGGCGCATACGGTCGGGATCAGGGCCAATGACCCCGTTCTCCACGACATACCCAAGGATAGTGAGTCGGGTGGTTCCGAACACACACTTGTCCCTGTTATAAGTAATGTTCAGGGCTTTGGCCATTTGGAAAAATCGTTGGAGGTTGGCGTTGTGATCCAGCCAGTTGTGACCACAGATGGTGATATTATCCAGATAGGGAAATGTGGCCTTCAGTTGGCACTGGTCCACCATCCGGTCCATTTCCCTCTGGAAGACAGAGACACCATTCGTGACACCAAAGGGGATGCGCAGGAAGTGATAGAGCCTGCCGCCCGCCTCGAAGGCGGTGTAGGGGCGGTCCTCTGGGTGGATGGGGAGCTGGTGGGAGGGGCCTGTCATATGCCATAGTCACACTTTCGAGGTGGCTCTGGAAGTCCAGCCCCAATAGCACAGGCACGCACAGTTGAGGCATGACCAGTAGTGCAAAGTTCCGATATTCTGTGCCCTGCACCACCAGTGTCGCTACACAACCCACCCGGATGTCTATGGAATGCCACCCAGAAGCCATAGTGACCCTCTGGCTTACCGGCCGTGTCACGAGTCCACAGCGTTGCACCGTGTCTGGGTCAATAAAACTCTCAGTGCTGCCCGTGTCAAACAGGCAGCTAGTCCTGTGCCCCTCCACCAGGATGTCCATCATTGACCTTGCAAGCTGGTGTGGGGCGCTTTGGTTGAAGGTTACAGAGGCCAGAGTTGAACCGCCGTCTTGGTGCCCGGTAAGCACCGGTGGGTCGGAGGCGGGGCGAGGTGGCGCCGACAAAGATGGCCGCCCCCATCCGGGCAGGCAAGATGGCGGCCCCCATGTCTCACACGCAGCGCTGCCTGACCCCGTTCGTGGTTCAGACTTACAGACCTCGGCAAAATGGCCCTTCTTCCCACAGCTGGAGCAGGTCGCTTCTCGGGCCAGGCAGCGTTTTCGGGGGTGCTTTTCGAGTCCGCAGAAGTAACACTGTGCGGGCTTGCGACTGGCAGCAGCTGTGGTCGGTTTCGGGGAGTTCGTGGACTCGCGACTGGCAGCGGCGGGTGGCGGGGTCTGCAGTGTCCACGGAACCGGCGGGGGATCGCGTGGCTGGACAGCGTCAGCGTTGTGCAGAGCAGCCTCCAGCGTGTCGGCTGTCTCAATCACCGAGCGTAAGGTAAGGTCGGCATTTTCCAGCAGCCGCTGGCGCACGTACACTGACCTGATCCCCGTAACGAAGGCGTCTCGTACTAGCAGCTCCGCAAGTTGTTCCGTCGTCAGTCGTTTGCAGTCGCAAGTTTGCATGAGTGTCTGTAGGGCTCGGAGAAACACGGCGCTTGTCTCGTCGGGTCACTACCGCCGCGTCGCTAAGCGATGTCTTGCGTAGGCAGCGTTCACCGGCCGCAGGTACTGTCTTTTGAGGGCATCCAGTGCCCCTTGGTAGGTCGGCGGGTCCCTGATAAGGGAGAATACTTTCGGGGTAACCCTCGAAGGGAGAATTCTGTGCATACTAGCGGGCTCAGTCGCACGAACCTCCTCGAAGTATGATTGGAAGCATGCAATCCAGAGTTCAAAGGCAAGAGCTGCTTCTGAGTTTTGAGGGTCCAAGTTCAATTTTTCCGGATGTAAAATACTTCCCATGTTTTAAAACTTCCAGTCAATAAAATTGATGCACCATCAATAACTCTCTGAGACGTGAGGCGAGGTATAGGCTTTTATTCGTTGACCACCACACTACATCCTGGCGACTGAGGACAGGGCTCAGGCCCCAATCGCTTTTATACCGGGGTCTGTGGGAGGAGCCACAGGAGCAGTCAGCGGGGGGGCATGTCAGACAGGTATATGTAGTTTACCTCAGATGCCTTCTGTCTCGTGGTGTTCCCTCGTTTCGTGGCTGTCTGTGAGAAGACGCGTCTCAGGGTTGTGCGTACTGCGTCCACGCCTCGATAACAAATGTACTTTGAACCTTTGAATTGTTGAGTGTAAAGGAGTGTGAACCGATTCTCACTTTGGATCCAATGCAACACAAAAAAAACACAAGCAAAAAAAAAACCCCACAATAAACATAAAATAACACAATTATTCTAAATGTAAAGAGACGGGAGCAGTTTCAAGTTCCCGGGTGTCAACATCTCTGAGGACCAATCCTGGTCCCAACATACCGATGCAGCTTCAAAGAAGGCATGACAGAGGCAAACTCATTAGGAGTTTGAGGAGATTTGGTTTGTCACCAAAGATCCTAGCTGAATCACCGTCTGGTATGGGGGATGGTGGAGAGGAACTACTACACAGGATCGAAATAAGCTGCAGAGAATTGTAAACTCAGTCAGCTCCATCATGGGCTCTAGCCTCCATAGTATCCAGGACATCTTCAAAGAGTGATGCCTCAAAATTCCATCATTATGGACCCCCACCACCCAGGACATGCCCTCTTCTCATTGCTACCATCAGGGAGGAGATACAGAAGCCTGAAGACACACACTCAGCGATTCAGGAACAGCTTCTTCCCCTCTGCCATCCGATTTCTGAACGGACACTCAACCCATGAACTTTTTTTTCTCTTTTTCGGTCCACAATGTCTGTACCAATCATGATAAACTATTCAGCTGTCTAATTGGAGGCCCCCGTCAGTCAGGGTTGACCATGGATGTTGTGTCCCAGCTGTCTCGATACAAGCCAGGGCAGTACGATACGGAGAGCAAGCTGTTGCCCACGTAGCAAGCTCCCCCTCTCCACGCAGCTGATGAACCCAAAGGAACGGCCGAGACCGGTACAGGTTGGTACCAGTGGCGTCGCAGAAGTTTCCAGTCAGCGTTGAACTCAACATGGGGCAACCTTAGAGACTCCAGCTCTGATTTTTCCCTGGACCTTCCCGATGAGTGGGCGTATCCACAAGGCAGCGGAGGTTTGAGATCAGAGTTTTCCTTCTCCTGGATGAGCCGCCAACCGCGGCTGACGGGCCCCATCTGCCCGAAGCGACTGGTTTTACGGTGCCAGTAACCCGCCTTTGCCCCTCATCCTGTTCCACCAGGCCGAGCAGCTAAATCAGACGTGAGCGCCAGGATATTATAGCCAGGGGGTGGTAATGGAGACAGTCTCCCCCCGACCTATTAAATGCTGCCAATGGCGTGCATGCATTTAAATATAATCAAAGATTATTTATTTACTTAGAACCGGAATCAAAATCAGAACCACTTCATTGCCAGCCTGTGGAACGTCCCAGAATTGATTGTGGTTCAGTGCCAAGCGTAAAACACATATCAGACAACACAATAGCGACCAACGATTTACAAGACAATAGGGCAAACATCCATCAGCAATTGTCACAAGTGCAAAGGTCAATAATCAAACTTAAATGGACATGAACATATAAATAGACTCAACAATTATCAACAGAACAAGGAGATCAGGAAAGACCATTTAATGGATGTTAGAAACATAGAAAACCTACAGCACAATACAGGCCCTTCGGCCCACAATGCTGTGCTGAACATGTACTTACTTTAGAAATTACCTCCGGTTACCCATAGCCCTCTGTTTTTCTAAGCTCCATGTACCTATCCAGGAGTCTCTTAAAAGAGTTAGGGGATTACACCTGAGTGAGTTTTGTTGAGAAGCGGGGTAACTACAGGTGGCGATGGGCTTGTGTCGTCTCCTGATGACAGTTTGGTGAACAGGTGACTGGCAGAGTGGGTGGAGCTGGCGGCAACTTTTCCCAGCTCGTATCTTCACTCTGGTGAACAAGTCGGTCAATGTCAGTGGCTGACAGCCGTTGATCTTCTCCGCTGGCCGAGCCTCTCACTGCGACCTGGACTTGGCGAGGAAGGACGAACGGACAAGGGAGTCACGTTGGGAGCGATCCCTACGGAAAGTGGAAAGTGCGGCGGGGAGACGTCCTCGGTTGGAGATGGCAGAAGTTACGGAGAGTTATGTGCTGGACGTGGAGGGGTGGTAGGTGAGGACGCGAGGGACCCTACCCCTGGTGGGGGTGGCGGGAGGATAGGGTGAGGGCGGACGTGCGCGAGATGGAAGAGATGCGGGTGAGGGCGGCGTTGATGGTGGAGGAAGGAAAGCCCCTTTCTTTGAAGAAGTGGGGTTGTGCTCGACGACTTTGAACTTACCTTGAACTTAAAAGTCCTGCAGTGAGAAGAGACTGGAGCCAGTGACCTTTGCTGCTGACCTGACAGTTCGCTGTAGTTTTTGTGCATTCCGAGTGGGCGTTGCACCAAACCAGACAGTCATGGCTGACGTGAAAATGCTCTGTGATGTTTGCTCTCCGCTCTGGGAAGCCCCATTGGGTCACATTTTCTTCCCGAATCCAAGGCCCAAGCGCAAATGTTCAGGATTCTGGACGGATTGCCTGAGTTGTCAGAGTTCATCGCATTTCCAGTAAGCGAGTGAACAGCTGGCCAAGTTGGGGCCTGCTTGATAACCTGCTTGTGCAATGTTTGCTCTTTTTAGTGAGGGACAAGAAGGGTTCTGAGAAACGGACAGTGTAACTGTGTGCGACGGCCCCAGGGCGAGTTCTGAGAGCGAGCACAGGCCTCCAGTGTCAGTGGGGTCCTCCTCCTCTGTATCCGAGAGGACACGGGCCCGCAGAAAATACTGGAGGGACTCAGCAGGCCGGGCAGCACCCATGAAGGGGAATGAACTGTCGGCAGTTTGGGCTGAGATCCTTCGACAGGACCGGAAAGAAAGGGTTGGGAGTCGGAAGCCGGAGTAAGAAGGAGGGGAAGGAATACAAGCTGGCAGGTCAGGGTGGGTACCTGGGATGAAGTAAGAAGCTGGGAGGTGATTGGTGGATGAGGCAAAGGGCTTAAGATGAAGGACTCTGAGAGTGGACCATGGGAGACAGGGAAGGACCAGAGGGAGGTGAACGATAGGTGAGGAGAAGAGGAGGGGTAGGAGGGGAGTCAGAATGAGAGAAGGGGGGTGGAGGCACAGAGAGAAATCGCCAGAAGTTCGAGACATTACCCATCAGGTTTTAACCAATCAAAACATGATATACTGCCCTCACCCTCATCTTCTCCATTTCCCAAGCATCCACACTCACCTCATCTTCCTGCCGCCTCAATGCAGATAGAGCGTCTCTTGACCTCATCTACCAGCCCACTAGCCATTGTTCTCCCCAACTTCTCTGAAGGGATCCTACCTTCTCCCAGTTCCCCGCTCTCCGCAGGGGATCTCTCCCTCTGCAATTCCCTGTCCATTCGTCCCTCCCCACCAATCTCCCTCTCCGCACCTACCCCTGTAAGTGGCCAAAGTGCTATCCTCTGCCCATACACCTCCATTTAGTACCCCAGACAGTCCTTCCCAATGTGGTGAACTACGTGTGCCTGCCTGGACACGCCCCTCTGCTGACTGCTCTTGTGGCTCCTCCCACAGACCCCTGTATAAAGGCGATTGAGGCCTGAGCCCGGCCTCTCAGTCTCCAGGATGTAGTATGGTGGTCACTCACTGCTGGTTCCTTCTTCCAGTCAATAAAAGCCGATATCTCGCCTTTACGTCTCAGAGTGAGTTATTGATGGTGCATCACCCTTCACCTGCAAATTTGCTGGGGTTGTCTATTGCACCCGGTTGCTCCCGATTTGGCCTCGCCTACGTTGGTGAGACCTGTCAGGAACTGGGGGACCGCTTCATCGAGCGCCTCCACACCACCCGCCAAAGGCTGGACTTCCCTGTGGCCAAACATTTTAATTCCCATTCCCGTCCCCCTTCCGACATGTCGGTCCGGGGCCTCCTCCTGTGCCTAGATGAGGCCACCCTCAGCGCGGAGGAGAAAAATCATCTCTTCTCACCTGCCTATCACCTCCCTCTGGGTCCCCTCCTCCTTCCCTTTCTCCTTTGGTCTCCTACCTCCTTCTCCAGCCTTCTCTCTACCTTTCCTACCCACCCGGCTTCCCCTTCCATTCCAGCTTCTTCCCCCTTCCTTTCCAGTCCTGAAGAAGGGTGCAGGCCCAGAACATCGACTGTTTATTCACTTCCATGTAGCACCATGGTCCTGGAGGAGCATTGTTTTGTTTTTACTGTGTACTGTTCCAGTAGTTTATGGTCGAAATGGGACCGGACCGGACCGCACCAGACTGGAACTTATTTTATATTATATTATCACTCTATAAAACTTTAAGCAAGTCTACAGGGAGTTTGGCCTCATCACGTAGGACATCAACAGAGTAGCTCCTTAGCAGCTAGCCAGCTTGTTTAAATAGTGTTAGCTATGCTAATGAACGAATGACACCCGTTAAACTCACCTCAACACGTCTTTTACATTTTAACCCACCATGGGCAATAGAAAAGTCACGGTTGCTAACAGTGCAGCGGGCAACACTGTCATTGTTTTTGACCCCTATTTGGCAGGGGTACACTTTAGCGTAGTCTGGGGTGAAGTATGTTTTACATTTTCTTTTTTTTTTGAACACTCTGCCATGTTGCTGCACTAAACTGAACTGATGGACAATGAAAGAGAGAGAGAGGTCGACTGTAAAGCCCGCCCACAGAGAAAACTGATAGGTCTACTTAGCACGAAGAGAGACCAATCAGGAAGCTCTCTCCCTCCCCCTCTGATTTATAAAGGCCAGCATACCAAAAGCTTTCTTCGCCACCCTATCCACATGAGATTCCACCTTCAGGGAACTACACTCCATTATTCCTAGGTCACTCTGTTGTACTGCATTCCTCAATGCCCTACCATTTACCATGTATGTCCTATTTTGATTAGTCCTACCAAAATGTAGCACCTCACACTTATCAGCATTAAAATCCATCTGCAACTTTCAGCCCACTCTTCTAACTGGCCTAAATCTCTCTGCAAGCTTTGAAAACCTACTTCATTATCCACAACGTCACCTATCTCAGTATCATCTGCATACTTACTAATCTAATTTACGCTATTTATCGCAGCGACCTACACAAAGTGCTGGAGGGACTGGACCGGACCAGACTAGATAGGGTGGATGTAGAGAGGATGTTTCTTATGGTTGGGGTATCCAGAACTAGAGGGCACAGCCTCAAAATTGACGGGTGACCCTTTAGAACAGGGTTAAGGGGGAATTTTTTTTAGCCAGAGTGTAGTGAATCTGTGGAATGCTCTGCCACAGACTGCAGTGGAGGCCAAGTCCGTGGGTACATTTAAGATAGAAGTTGATCATTTCCTAATCGGTCATGGCATCAAATCGGTGTATGGGGTTGAATGGGATCGGGATCAGCCATGCCGGAATGCTGGGGCAGAATCGATGGGCCGAATGGCCTCATTCCGCTCCTATGGATAACATGCCAGACAAACCGGGAGATTCATACTCTGCTAGATGCGTGGCATTGAAGACCAGTGATACAGAACCACACGAGAAGTGCAGGTGTGACGCGGGGAAGGTCAGAACAATTCCGAATGAGAAGGAATCAGGGCTGCACGTCAACTCTGGCGGAGTTTGCAGGCCGCTACTCCCTACGAAGTGAAACTTTACGTCATGAATGGCAGGGATGCTTCACTCCCAGGTGAGCTCAACGTCTTTTATGCTCGCTTTGAAAGGGAGAATAAAACTACTCCTGTGCGAATCCCTGCAGCATCCGGTGACCCCGACATCTCTGCCATGGAGGCCAATGTCAGCACATCTTTTAAGAGGGTGTCAGACCCTGAAGGTATCAAGACCTGGTTGGAGTGTTCAAGGACATCTTCAATCTTGCACTGTTGCATTCGGTGTTGCTGGGGACGAACCCAAGTGCAGGACGCAGGCACGGAGATGGCGTCGTGAGGCGTTAAGCGCCGACGCGAATGTGGAACAGGTATCCGAGAGAGTCTTTACACGGAGACAAGGTTTACGTAGAATATCCAGGAAACGATGCGGAGCTGAGAACCGACGGTCCTGAGGAATCAGGAAACCAGGTTTACTCACACTAGAGTCGACCAACGAACTGGCAGCCCATTGCTGTGACTCCAGGGTTTTTATCCCGCATTCCCTGATGGAAAGCAGGTGTGCTGTAATTAATGGAACTGGGAACAATTGGAAATCAGACGAAGTCCCAGTCAAGGAGATAATAACAAGATGGGGGATTGCCAGACGGGACCATGACAATCGGAGGTGCCCACCTGCTTCAAAAGGGCAAGAGTGCCCAAGAAGAGCCGGGTGAGCTGCCTCAATGACGGCACTCACATCTACGGTGAAGTTCTTTGAGGGGTTGGTCATGCCTAGAGTGAACTCCTGCCTCAGCAAGGACCTGGAGCAACTGCAATTTGCCTCTTGCCACAGTAGCAAACTCACAGGCTCTCCACTCTCTACAGCAGATCAGAAATCACGTATCATCCTCGCCGACGATCATCACTGGCGCTCCTCAGGGGCATGTGCTTAGCCCACTGCTCTACTCTATACACCACGGCCGTGTGCCTAGGCACAGCTCAAACGGCATCTATAAATTGCAGCAGTGTGTACTATCTACAAGATGTACTGTAACAACACGCCAAAGTTCCTAAGGCAGCACCTTCCAGACCCACCACCACCGTCTAGAAGGACGAGAACAGCAGATACCTGGGAACACCACCACTTGGAAATCCCCCTCCAAGTCACTCACCAGCCTGACTTAGAAACATATCGCCGTTCCTTCTTTGTCGTGGGTCAAAATGATGGAATTCCCCCCCCCCCCATCAGCACTGTGAACACCTCAGGGACTGCAGTGGTTCAAGAAGGCAGCTCCTTCTCAAGGGCAACTAGGGATGGGCAATAAATGCCGGCTTAGATGCCCACATCCATAAATGAATAAATTTTTTAAATTGCCAGTGACAGGACTGTTGGCAGAGTTTCGGATGGTGTACGGGAGCGAGACAGCGAGATCAGCTGGTTGAGTGGTGTCACAACAACAACCTGGCACTCAGCGTCAGTAAGACCAAAGAATTGAATGTGGACTTCAGGAAGGGGAAGATGAAGGAACACACACCAGTCCTCATCGAGGGATCAGCAGTGGAGAGAGTGAGCAGTTTCAAGTTCCTGGGTGTCAACATCTCTGAGGATCTATCCTGGGCCCAACATTTTGAAGCAATTACAAAGAAGGCAGACAGCGGCTTTATTTCGTTAAGGGGTTTGCGGAGATTTGGTGTGTCACCAAAGACACTCGCGAACGTCTACAGATGTACCGTGGAGGGCGTTCTAACTGGCTGCGTCACCGACTGGCATGGAAGGGCCACTGCACAGGATCGAAAACAGCTGCAGGAAGTTGTAAACTCAGCCAGCACCAGCATGGCCACTCGTCTCCCCAGCGTTGAGGGCACCTTCAGAAGGTGATGCCCGAAGAATATCCTCTAACTCATCACCCAGGACATGCCCTCTTTATTCCCAGCAACTCGCGCCGGTGTTAATAATCCTGGTTCTGATTCTTGTCTTTGTTACCATCGAGAAGGAGGTCCAGGAGCCTGAAGACACACACCCAACGATTCAGATTTCTGAATGGACAATGAAACCACGTGCACTACCTCAATATTTTTGCTCTCTTCTTCCACTGCTTACTTAATATAATTTATATATATATATATTTCTTATTGTCATTAATAATATATTATAGACGCAGACGATATACGCAGACGCAGGAATAGTCAGCACCGCCATTCAATGTGATCATGGCTGATCATCCACAATCAGTGCCCCGTTCCTGCCTTCTCCCCATATCCCTTGACCCCGCTATCTTTAAGAGCTCTATCTAACTCTTTCTTGAAAGCATCCAGAGAATTGGCCTCCACTGCCTTCTGAGGCAGAGCATTCCACAGATCCGCAACTCTCTGGGTGAAAAAGTTTTTCCTCAACTCCGTTCTAAATGTCCTACCCCTTATTCTTAAAATTGTGGCCTCTGGTTCTGGACTCCCCCAACACCGGGAACACGTTTCCTGCCTCTAGCATGTGCAATCCCTTAATAATCGCAATATTATTATTGCAATATACCACAATATGTATTGTGGTAGTGCAGCCACAAAACAACGAATTTCAGGACATACACCAGTGACATTAAACCTGATGCTGACTCTGACACTAACACACATACACACAGTGCTGTACACAGACAAAGAAACTGCCAGCAGCACTGCATTGTGGGTAGGCCAGGGCCGCAGCTGTAAACAGTGACGGACTTGGCTCGGCTTTCTTTAGCCACCTCAGCTGCTGACATGAAGGGAAACTCCACAAAGACACACACACACACACGCACACAGAGACCAGCTCCCATGAATCTAGAGACTTCCCCAGCAAAGCCGCGCCCTCCCCCTTCAGCCAGCGGGGATCCTGTCTCACACACACACACTCATTTCCACAGTGACTGCCTCCCTTCGAACTGAGTGTTAGAGCGGGGCTTTCCGAATTCTTATGAAAAACCCCACCCTTTGTCCCAGGGCTGAAGCTGGCTCCCTCAATCCATCCCTTCTGTGGGGGCAGCTTCCTCTCAGTCCTGGGGTGACTTCTTGAGATGGAATGGGCCCCTCTGGCCCTTCGAGCTGCAACAACCCCCCCCCCCCCCCAGTAATCCCCCGATTTAACCCTAGCCTCATCACAGGACAGTTCACAATGACAGACATCCCAGCCTGCAAAAACTCATTTCAAGGAGGTAGCACCACCACCCCGCCCTCCGCAACCACACATCGCCCCCCTCGTTCGACCCCCAAGGGTGTATGTACACAGGACATTTGATTACGAAAGAACAGAACAATTTATTTGATCAGGTATTGAAATGATTTACACACACACACACACACACATATTCTTTGTTGAGTATTTTGTTGGCAGTCTCTATGCTAATAGCTAAATGCTAATGCAAATAGCTTTTCTATTTCTTTTGCTAACTCTCCCTGTACTGTGACGAGGCTTGCTTGGCAGATCTGAGCATTTTGCCGGAACCCTCAACCTCATAGCCGTCTGCGTCAATGAATTTGTTAATTTTGCAAGATATCAGATTCACAAGCGTTTCTCAGGGGTTCACTTCAGCGTCGTCTGGGGCGAGGTACGTTTTACGTTTTCTTTTTTTTAGAACACTCTGCCATGGAGCTGCAGGACACTAAACTGAACTGATGGACAATGAAAGAGAGAGAGAGGTTGACTGTAAAGCCCGCCCACAGAGAAAACTGATAGGTCTACTTAACACGAAGAGGTTTACTTAACCAATCAGGATTCATTCATTCATTCTCATTCTCTCTCTCTCTCTCTCTCATTCTCTCTCTCTCTTTCTCTCATTTTCTCTCTCTCTCTCTCATTCTCTTTCTCTCTCTCTCTCTCTCATTCTCATTCTCTCTCTCTCTCTCTCCCTCCCTCTCCCTCTCCCTCCCTCCCTCTCTCTAATCAATTTCCATCATCCATACGCGGGAGACTCCCAGAACGTTCGGGAGAGGCAGGATGTCTGCAATGACAAATTAACATGGTAACCAGTACGTCTTTGGAGCACCCACACAGTCCCGGGGAGAACGTTAAAGATCCTTACAGACAGCAGCGGGAATTGAACCCGGGTCGCCGGTTCGGTAAAGCGTTGTGCTGACCACTACCCTACCATGCTGCCCTGTGACAAGCCAGACAAGAAAGGGTCTCCTACTTCATCCCCCCCCCACCTATCTGCCCCATCACCTGGCCCCACCCATCAACTGTCAGCTTCTTTTCCTCCTATTTCTACCTCCTCCCTACTCAGGCATCTGCCTCCTTCCATTCCAGCCCCGACGGAGGGCCTCGGCCCGGAATATCTTCAGAGATGCCGCCTACCCTGTGGAGTTCCTCCAGCACTTTGTGTGTGTTGCATCCGCAGATTTTTTTCTGTGTTTTGTGCACGAGAGGACTACAATTCATAGTGTCATAGCCATGGGAGAGTACGGGACAGATACAGGCCCTTCGGCCCATCTAGTCCATGCCGAGCTATTTAACCTGCCAATTCCCATCGCCGTACGCTGAGCCCATAGCCCTCCCATCTGTGTACCTACCCAAACTTCTCCGAGCTCGCGTGCACCACTTGTGCCGGCAGCTCAATCCTCACTCTCAGGAACCCCTGATTCAAGAAGATTCCCCTCTTGTTCCTTTTAAACCTGACGAAGGGCCCCGGCCCGAAACGTCGACTCTTTATTCCCATCCATAGGTGCTGCCTGGCCCACTGAGATCCTCCAGCACATTGTGTGTGTGTGTTACTCCAGATTCCTATTATCTGTAGTACCTCTTGCATTCACCTTTCACCCTCAACCCCTGACCTCTGGTTGTAGTCTCACCCAACCGCAGTGGGGAAAACCTTGCATTTACCCTGTCTATACCCCTCTGTCATCTCATTCAAATCTCCCCTCAAGGAATAAAGTCCTAACCTATTTAATTTTTCCAAATAACTCGGGTCTTCCAGTCCCAGGCAACATCCTTGTAAATTGTTCTTCAGCCTGGGCTTTTATGGGCCAGTTGGATGTACGATTGGTGTTGGGGTTGGCCTAGTATTGCCACCAAGCCCTGAGATACAGTGAAAACCCTTTGCCATCCCAACGGATAAGTACATCTGGACAGTAAATAAGGAACACAGAGGTGTGGAACATAGTGTCACAGTTACAGAGTCACGTTTGTGCACGAATCACAAAAGGTCGGTTTGCAGGTGCAGCAGGCTGTCGAGAAGGCAAATGGGATGTTGGCCTTCATTGCTAGAGGGATTGAGTTCAAGAGCAGGGAGGTCACGCTGCAACTGTACGGGGTACTGGTGAGGCCGCACCTGGAGTACTGCGTGCAGTTCTGGTCTCCATACTTGAGGAAGGATATACTGGTTTTGGAGGCGGTGCAGAGGAGGTTCACCATGTTGATTCCGGAGATGAGGAGAGATTGAGTTGCCTGGGACCGTACTCACTGGAATTTAGAAGGATGAGAGGGGATCTGATAGAAACATAATATGAAAGATAGAGGCAGGAAAGTTGTTTCCACCGATGGGTGAGACTAGAACTTAGGGGACATAGACTCAAGATTCAGGGGAGTAGATTCAGGACGGAGATGAGGAGGAACTGCTTTTTCCAGAGAGTGGTGGATCTGTGGAATTCTCTGCCCAATGAAGCAGTGGAGGCTCCCTCAGTGAATATATTTAAGACAAGGTTGGATAGATTTTTGCATTGTAGGGGAATTAAGGGTTATGGGGGAAAAGGCAGGTGGGTGGAGATGAGTCCATGGCCAGATCAGCCATGATCTTATTAAATGACGGAGCAGGTTCGACGGGCCAGATGGCCGACTCCTGTTCCTATTTCTTATGTTCTTAAAATGCAGTCCAGACAGCCAACACAAAGTGAGGATCATGACGAGATAGACTGGGATATCATGAATTCACCCCATTGAAGAACTTTTCCTATTTCTACCAGCCTTCTATGAATATTCTCCTATATTCCAATTCAGTTTGATTCTCCAAAACATACGGCGAAATGTGCTATTTGCTTTAACGACCAACTGCATGTCAGGATGTACAAGCTGCAGTTGTTTCCTCAAATGATAAATCTCTCACTCCAGGATAATCCTGGAGTCGTTTGGACATGTTGCTAATTGATGTTGGAACCGTGAACTGACAGCACGCTACTCATTCTCTGAGAAAACACCGCACGCAGGAAGAGGCCCAGAGAAACTGGGTCACAGGAAGCTGCCAATGGGATGTGAATTGAAGAACTGGGAGAAGTCCATACAAACGTCTGATAATAGCGGGAGAGACGACGTCCTTGAGCCTGGGTGTTCTCAAGGGAGGGAGTTCCGGAGCCTAAGATTCGGGCATCTGAAGACGGTGGCGGGATGATCCAGTGAAGCGGTGGTCATGGGGATCACACACGGAGGAGTGCGCGGACCGAAAAGGGACTGAGATGAGGCGAGACGGGTGTGCACGGTTCAGAATTTCCATTGGGCTTCAGAGTTCATTGCTGAGGTGTCATAAAACCACAGAGTGACAGAGCTCAGTACCTGGCCCTTTGGCCCAGCTAGTCTGTGCTGAACTGTAATTCTCCCTCGTCTTGTAAGCCTCACCTGGACCATAGGCCTCCATACCCTTCCCATCCACATACAGCACTTGGACACGTAGATATATCTGGGGTGCCCGAGACTTTTGCACAGTACTGCAGTAACTTTATGTATTGCACTGTACTGCTGTCACAAGAAAATAATTTCATGACAGATGTGAGTGATGATAAACCTGATTCTGACCTGGGTCTGTGTTGTGGACTGGGAGTGGGAAGGGGGCAGGGAGAGGGGAATCATGGTTGGGAAAAGGGAAGGGAGAGGGAAGCACCAGAGAGATATTCCGTAATGGGCCCCGTGGTTTATTTTCTCAGGTTTTTCACAAGCTGCTGTTGTTTCCTCAAATGATAAATCTCTCACTCCAGGATAATCCTGGAGTCGTTTGGACGTGTTGCTAATTGATGTTGGAACAGTGAACTGACAACACGCTACTCATTCTCTGAGAAAACACTGCACGCAGGAAGAGGCCCAGAGAAACTGGGTCACAGGAAGCTGCCAGTGGGATGTTGCTGTACAGGAAGTGTCTCATAGGAAGCTGCCAGTGGACGTAGTGTAGAGGAAGTGAGGCACCTCCTTCACATTTCACTCCGAGAGTTTCTTTTCCTTCCCACGGCTGGGTGGCTGCAGGCTGCAGTGACTACAAGAACCCTTTCTGAGGCTGAGGTGTGGGTTCTCTGCTGGGGCAAGTGACTGAAGCCCTCAGTTTTGAGAGGGCAGGATGAATATCTATCTGTGTGTAAATCTGTCTGACTATCTATCTGTCTATCTATTTATATTTCTATCTGTCTATCCATCTAGCTAACTCTCTGGAGACTACTAGACAGGTATATGGAGGAATTTAAGGTGGAAGGTTATATGTGAGGCAGGGTTTGAGGGTCAGCACAACATTGTGGGCCAAAGGGCCTGTAATGTGCTGTACGATTCTATGTTCTATGTTCTATCTGTCTGTCTATCTATCAATCTATATCTGTGTCTGCTTATGTATCTATCTATCTATTTAGCTATCAGTCTATCTGTCTGTCTATCAATCTATCTGTCTGTCTGTCTGTCTATCTATCTATCAATCTATCTGTCTGTCTATCTATCTGTCTGTCTATTAATCTATCTATCAGTCTATCTATCTGTCTATCAATCTATCAGTCTGTCTGTCTATCTATCTAATTATTTATTGAGCTACAAGGCCCTTCGAGCCGCGGCACCAACAATCCCCTGATTTAACCCTAGCCCAATCACGGGACAGTTTACAATGACCAATTAACCTACCAACCGGTTTGTCTTTGGACTGTGGGAGGAAACCAGAGCACCCGGAGGAATCCTACTCAATCACATAAAGTATGTACAAACTCCTTACAAGCAACGGTGGGAACTGAACCTGGTATTGTGCTAACCACCAGAGAAATTCTCATTTCCCTTCTGACAGAGTCTGGACACTAAAGCTTCTTATCAAACAGAGGAAACTTAAGGAAGATGCCACTAAAATGGAGACTGAGTGGTCAGTTCACTGGGTACAGTTGGAGCTTCCTCTACCTGACAGAGTGGCCACTGAGTCTCTGCTGCTGTAGCCCGTCCACTTCAAGATTCAACGTGTTGTGTAATCACACCACTTTTGTATCATGTGGTTATTTGAGTTACTGTCACCTTCCTGTCAGTTTGAACCAGTCTGGCCATTCTCCTCTGACCTCTCACAAAGCTTTCAATTCTGGCCACCTCATTATAGGAAGGATGTGGAAGCTATGGAGAGGGTGCAGAGGAGATTTACCAAGATGTTGCCTGGTTTGGAGAACAAGTCATATGAAGCAAGGTTAGCAGAGCTGGGACTTATCTCTTTGGAGCGTAGAAGAACGAGAGGGGACTTGACAGAGGTCTACAAGATTATGAGAGGCATAGATAGGGTGGATAGACAGTACCTGTTTCTCAGGGCACCAATAGCAAACACCAGAGGGCATATGTACAAAATTAAGGGAAGGAAGTTTAGGGGAGAAATCAGGGGTAAGTTTTCTTACACAGAGGGTTGTGAGTGCCTGGAATGACTTGCCAGGGATGGTGGTGGAGGCTAAAACATTAGGGGTATTTAGGAGCCTCTTGGACAGGCACATGGATGATAGAAAAATGGAGGGTTATGGGGTAGTGTGGGTTTTGTACTTTTTTTAAGGACTATATGGGTCGGCACAACATGGAGGGCTGAAGGGCCTGTACTGTGCTGTGGTGTTCTGTGGTTCACCAACAAAACTGATGCTCACCGTATGTTTTATTCTTTGTTTTTTCGCACCATCCTTTGTAAATTCTGAGACCGGTGTGTGTGTGAAAACCCCAGGAGATCAGCAGTTTCTGAGATGCTCAAACCTCCCCATCTGGCACCAACAATCACTCCACGGTCAAAGTCACTTGGATCACATTTCTTCCCCCATCCTGAGGTTTGGTCTGAACAACAGCTGAACCTCCTGACCGTGTCCGCGTGCTTTAATGCGGTGAGTTGCTGCCGCATGATTGGCTGAGTAGATATTTGCATTAACGAGCAGGTGTACAGTTGTCCCTAATAAAGTGGCCACTGAGCGTATATAGGAGATTGGAAGTTTGTCTTGCAATATTAGGAGGAGGCCATTTGGCCCATTGAGTCCACGCGGGCTCCCAACAGTCCAGTTTTATTGATCCCCTTCCCTTCTATCCCTGAAACTTATTCTCCCCCACCCACTCGACCAGGAACTCCGCTCTGATTGTTCCATGAACCCGCCCCCTTGGTCTCCAGTCCTTGACCTTTCTCACCCACCTGGTTTCACCTATCACCTTCCAGCCGGCCTCCTTCACCTCCCCCCCTCACCCCCACCTTTTTATCCTGGCACCTTCCCCCCCCCCCGACTTTCCTCCTCAGTCCCAATGAAGGGTCTCAGCCCGAAACATCGACTGATGATTCATTTCCAGTAAGGTTGACCTGCCGAGATCCTCCGGCATTTTGTGCGACTTTCAGCAGACGGTTAATTGATGGGCTTGTTTCGGGGGGGGGGGGGGCGGGGAACACACGCGGTTACAGGGAGGAAGTGCGGACTCCACACAGACAGTACCGGCTTTGTACCTGGGGTACTAGGGTCAGAGGTAGGCCACTCTGGCAGTGGTTTCCAGGTCAGCGATGGTTAACGTCGAGCCTTATCACTGTCCCTGCTGCCCTGTGTCTGACCGCACTAGACAGACAGAACATTTCATTACTAAACTACTGTGCTTGGATTAAACCTGGAGGATTACACTAAAACATGAGGTCATGCACTGTCTGGGAAGCATCGAATGCCACTGGAAACAGCCAGATTCCCTCAGTCTAGGGCCAGAATACAAGGATGTCCCTTACGAACAGAGATGAGGAGGAATTCCTTTAGCCAAAGGGTGGTGAATCTGTGGAATTCATTGCCACAGAAGGCTGTGGAGGCCAAGTCATTGGGTATAGTTAAAAGGGAGGTTCATAGGTTTGTGATTAGGAAGGGTGGTTGAGGATTACTGGGAGAAAGAGAAAGAACAGTGCCTTTACTTTCTCAAGAGTTTGCGAAGATTCGGCATGACATCTAAGGCTTTGACAAACTTCTATAGATGTATGGTGGAGACTGGCTGCATCACAGCCTGGTAGGAAACACCAATGCCCTTGTATGGAAAATCCTACAAAAAGTAATGACATGGCCCAGCCCATCAGGGGTAAAGCTCTCCCCAGCATCGAGCGCTGGCACCATCAATCATCAAGGAACCCCCCTCCACCCAGGCCATGCTCTCTTCTGGCTGCTGCCGTCAAGCAGGAGGTACAGGAGCCTCAGGACTCGCAACACCAGGTTCAGGAACAGTTACTACCCCTCAACCATCAGGCTCTTGAACCAGAGGAGATAAGTTCGCTCAACTTCTTTTGTCTCGTCATTGAAGTATTTCCACAACCTATGGACTCTTCATCTCATGTTCTCGATATTTGTTGTTTATTCATTTCTTTTCGTACTTGCACGGTTTGTTGTCTTTTGCCACTGGTTGAAGGCCCAAGTTGGTGAGGTCTTTCATTGATTCTATTACGGTTATTATTCTACTGAGGATTTGCTGAGTACGCCTGCAAGAGAATAAATCTCAGGGCTGTATGTGGTGACATACTTCGATAATAACTCTGCTTTGAACTTGGGACGGGGGCTGGAAAGAACGTCAGCCGTGATTGAATGGCGGAGCAGGTTGGATGGGCCAAATGCTCCTGCATCTGATGGTTTTATGGGCTTCCCCTGGGTTGCAGCCTCCTCCGACATCCCAGAGGTGTGTGGACCAGTTCTGACAGCCAATGTACACAAAACTGTGCAAAAGTCTTAGGCACCCTAGGGTGCCCCAGACGTTTGCACAGTACCGTAGTAATTTTATATATTGCACTGTACTACAACTGCAAACAAAACAGCCTCATGACGTGTGTGTGATAAACCTGACTCTGATCTGGGTCTCTATTGTGGATTGAGAGTGGGAAGGGGGCAGGGAGAGGGGAATCATGGTTGGGGAAAGGGGAAGGGAGAGGTAAACATCAGAGAGACATCCTGTAATGATCAATAAACTGATTGCTTGGAACCAAATGATCTTGCCTGGCGGTTCAGGGCTGGATTTCTCTGCACCCACGCACTACACCAACCCCCCACCCCCCTCCGACCGTCTCTGACGCTCCTTTTCCTGTCCCCCACACCTCCGGTGTCGCTCCACCCTCACCACTCCCAACATCCTTGGCTCCCGCCAGATTTACAAACTTGCTCTCCGCTCCACGCTGACAAATACAGCACTGTGCAAAGGTCTTAGCAATTCATCTGTGCTTCAGGCTTTTGCTCTGCACCATATATATTAGAATTATTATTATTTGCTCTCTTTGTATTGCAAAGTTTGTCACTTTTGGGACATTGGCCGTCCGTCTTTGTGTGTAGTTTTTCATTGTTTCTATTGTACTTCTTTGTTCTGCTGTGCATGCCTGCAAGAAAATTAATCTCAGGATAGGATATTGTCAATTCTTTGGTAGTACGTTCTTTCATAATAAATTTACTGAGGAGGGGAAAAAAACAATGGCATTAACATAGGAATGAGGTCAACGTGTGGTTGAGGGACAGCACGGAGACGACGGGCCAATGGGTCTGCTCCACTGCTCTAGGACTCTGTGACCATCTATTAAAATCTGCTGTTGCTGGTTAAACGTTGCTCCTGGAAGCTGAGTCATGCAGACACACAGTTGTGACACCGCATTGTAAGGCAATAACTCAGATAAGGTGAGGGCACTGCTTTCAAACTCTGGCTTCCAAACAGGATTGGAACCAATAACCATCAGCTCAGATATGTGACGGGACAACCACGCCCCCACCTTTACCTCCGCCACCCCTCAGCTAATTTCGCATCTCTGCCTGAGTTTAATCCGTGCCTCAGGCTATTAGTGAAAAACGAGAGCTTTTCCTTGAGTCGACAGGGCGAATTCACACCAGGACATTTCCTTCCCTGCAGTGGGACTGAACAGTACGTTCTCTGGACAGGCTGCAGGCAGACACATCACGTACACTTGCAAACAGCAAGGTCACGGCTGGCTGACTTTTTTTTAAAAAACTTAAATCTGTCAGCTCTTCCCTTAAACACACTTTACTCGACCCCCTCCAAGGAGGAGGACGGTTTTCAAAGTCTTTCAGGTCACTGGCTCCTCCTGTGCCTGATAAGAGTGGCCTTCTGCGGCTGTAGCCCATCAAGACCCGTTGTGTTTTGTGTTCAGGGAAGCTCTTCCGCACACCTCCGTTGTAACGTGTGGTTACTGTTGTCTTCCTGTCAGCTTGAGCCAGTCTGGCCGTTCTCCTCTGACCTCTCTCACTAACAAGGCGTTATACTCACCGACTCTCACTGGATTTTTTTTCTGTTTCTCTGTCCCATTTTCAATGAACTCCAGAGCAATTAACCCCTTGTAGGGGATCGTGGCATAAAAAAGGTGGGGGACCCGTCCTCCAGAGATTGTTGTGCATGAAAATCCCAGGAGATCAACATTTTTTGAGATAACTCACACCGCCCAACAATCATTCCGCAGCTAGAGTCACCTAGATGACATTGCTCCCCCGTTCTGATCTTTGGCCTGAACAACAACTTAACCTCTTGACCATGCCCGCGTGCTTTGATGCACTGAGTTGCTGCCGCGTGATTGGCCGATTAGGTTCTTGCATCATCGAGCGGAATACAGGTGCACCGGACGAAGTGCCCACCGAGTATATTTTGGCCACATCTCCGAAGGTTGTCACCTTGTCGCAGTGGAGGGGCTTGTGAGCTCTGGAGATGCCATCTGGAGTTTAGCTTCTGATAGGGTCACCCCTGGCGGTAAGGTCAAGGGGGAGGGCAATCAGACCAAAACTGCAATGGTGGAGCTGGCAGAAGATGACACATCACAACAGCAGTGAAGGTGAGGAAAGCTGCCACAGGGAAGGGTCCCCAGTCATCTTGCACTCCATGCCACTGGACACAATAGACATTAGGTGCAGGAGTAGGCCATTCGGCCCTTCGAGCCAGAACCGCCATTCAATGTGATCATGGCTGATCATCCACAATCAGTACCCCGTTCCTGCCTTCTCCCCATATCCCCTGACTCCGCTATCTTTAAAAGCTCTATCTAACTCTTTCTTGAAAGCATCCAGAGACTTTGCCTCCACTGCCTTCTGAGGCAGAGCATTCCACAGATCCACCACTCTCTGGGTGAAAAAGTTTTTCCTCAACTCCATTCTAAATGGCCTACCCCTTATTCTTAAACTGTGGCCTCTGGTTCTGGACTCCCCCAACATCAGGAACATGTTTCCTGCCTCTAGCGTGTCCAATCCCTTAATAATCTTATATGTTTCAATCAGATCTCCTCTCATCCTTCTATATTCCAGTGTATACAAACCCAGTCAATTTATGACAGTCCCGCCATTCCAGGAATCAACCTCGTGAACCTACGCTGCACTCCCTCAATAGCAAGAGTGTCCTTCCTCAAATTTGGAGACCAAAACTGAACACAATACTCCAGGTGTGGTCTCACCAGGGCTCTGTACAACTGCAGAAGGACCTCTTTGCTCCTATGCTCAACTCCCCTTGTTATGAAGGCCAACATGCCATTAGCTTTCTTCACTGCCTGCTGTACCTGCATGCTTACTTTCAGTGACACTGACCCCGGATCTGCCAAGCACCATGCGATGGCTGCCCGTGCATCAGTCTCCCCATGTTAAACAAAGTCACGCACAGGCGTTCTCCGTTAAGGAAATCCACCCTGATCGCCGGGATCCTGCATCAGACTCCACAGCCAAGTAACGACCAACCTAGAGACAACCTGTTAGGAGAGCGTCGAACTTGACTGCAGTCATCATAGTGTTATCATTTCTACTAATTGTTTTTGGCCAGGATAACCCCAACACATCCCAAATACGTGCTAGATACTTTTCGCTTTGAGAGCTAAGTTTATTTTTAGCAACACACACAAAATGCTAGAGGAACTCAGCAGGCCAGGCAGCATTGATGGAAAAGAGTGAACAGTCAAGCCAAGACCCTTCATCAGGACTGAGAAGGAAGGGGGAAGATGCCAGAATGAAAAAGGTGGGTGGAAGGGAAGGAGGCTAGCTGGAAGGTGATGGATGAAGCCAGGCGGGTGGGAAAGGTCAAGCGGCTGGAGAGGAAGGAACCTGATAGGAGAGGAGAGTGGACCGTGGGAGAAAGAGAAGGAGGCTGGGACCCAGGGGGAGGTGATAGGCAGGTGAGAAGAAGAGGTAAGAGTGGGGAATAGAAGAAGAGGGGAGTGGGAGGGTATTTTTTTTAGTGGAAGAGGGAATTCGATATTCATGCCATCAGGATGGAGGTTACACAGTTGGAATATAAGGTGTTGCTCCTCCACCCTGAGGGTGGCCTCATCTTGGCACAGGAGGAGGCCATAGGCCGACGTATGGGAATGGGAATGGGAATAGGAGTGAAAATGTTTGGCCACGGGGAAGATCCACTTTTGGCAAATGGTGTGGAGATGCTCAACGAAGCGGTCCCCCAATTTATGAAGGGGTTCACCAGCGTGAAGGAGGCCACATGGGGAGCACCGGACACGAAAGACGACCCCAGCAGATTCGCAGGTCGCCTCACCTGGGGCCTGAATGGGGGTGAGGGAGGAGGCGAATGGGCAGGGGTAGCACTTGGTGGGGGTAAGTGCCGGGAGGGAGATAGATCAGTGGGGAGTGACGAGTGGACAGAGAAGATCGCGGAGGGAGCGATCCCTGCGGAAAGTGGAATGGGGGGGAGAGTTTAGTGGGAGAATCCCTCTGAAGATGGCGGAAGTTGCAGAGAATGTGTTGGATGTGGAGGCTCGTGGGGTGGTAGGTGAGGTTGAGAGGAACTCTGTCTCTGTTAAGGAAATGGAGTATGTTGCATGGGAACAAGTCCCTCGCCCTACAATGTTATGCTGAGCTAACTCAGTAATCAAATGTCACTAAACTGCTTACAAAGTTGCCTCCCTGAGTTATTCCCATTTTCCGGTGTTAGCCCCCACCTCTCTAAAACCTTTTATAATGAGTACCTGTCCAACTATCTTTTAAATATTAAGTAATTGTACCACTTCCTCATTCCAGATACTCCACTCTTTGCATGAAAAAGTTGCCCCTCAAGCCCCATTGGTATCTTGCCCCTGTCATCTTAAATCTGTGCCCTTGGGGTGAGGGGGTTTTCTACCCTGTGACCACCCACCTTAATTAAGCCCCTCATGATTTTATAAACCTCTCTAACAGGAGTTCCCACCCTTTTTTATGCCGCTAGCTGAGGGGGTCTATAGATTCGAGTGTGGGAACTCCTGCTCTACTTCCACAGCCCAGAGAGGGAAACAGACAGACGGACAGACATACTTTATTGGTCCCGAGGGAAATTGGGTTTTGTCACAGTCGCACCAACCAAGAATAGTGAAGAAATACAGCCATATAAAACCATTAATTAAATAATAATAGGTAAATTATGCCAAGTGGAAGTAAGTCCAGGACCAGCCTATTGGCTCAGGGTGTCTGACACTCCGAGGGAGGAGTTGTAAAGTTTGATGGCCACAGGCGGGAATGACTTCCTATGACGCTCAGTGTTGCATCTCGGTGGAATGAGTCTCTGGCTGAATGTACTGAAAAAAAAAACTCTCCAGCTTCTCTTTGTACCTCAGGCCCTCCAGTCCCAGTAATCCCCTTTGGACATCTTTCCTGCGACCCTTGCAGCTTGTAGACACCCCTCCTGTGGGCAGACAATCGGAACTGTACACAATACTCCAGACGAGGTCTCACCACGTTCTGTACTATCGTACTGTGACCTTCCAGCTCCTGTGCTCAAAATCCCGACCAAGGAGAGAAAAATACCGTCTTCACCGTGAAAGGGTTAACCGATAAGGAGTGTTTCATAGCTTTGTATGTGCTGGAGTTTAGAAGAATGAGTGTGGGCGGGGGAGGGATCTCATTGAAACCTACCGAATACGGAAAGGCCCACATATGGAGAGGACATCTTCGGCAGTGGGAGAGTCGAAGACCAGAGGGCAGAGCCTCAGACTACAGGGGTGTCCATTTAGAACAGAGATGAGGAGGAATTTCTTTAGGCAGAGGGTAGTGGTCATTCCCACAGACGACTGTGGAGACCAAGACATCATGTATATTTAAAACTAAGGTTGATGGGCTTCTGATTGGTCAGGGTGTCAGACGTTATGGGGAGAAGGCAGGAGGATGGGGATAAGGGAGAAAATAAATCAGCCATGGTCAAATGGTGGAGTAGACTCAATGGGCTGAATGGCCTACATCTGTCACATGACCTAAACTCAGCAAGACAGAGAATCTGCCTCGGACTGCTTCCAATGATACCGGACCCTTTCTTGGAGAAGGGGACAAAAAAAAAGTGGATTTGACACAGGTAAAGCCCTCCCAACCACTCAGTCATTGAGCACACCGACATGAAACGCTGTCGCAGGAAAGCAGCATCCATCAGCAGAGATCCCCACCACCCAGGGCACACTCTCTTCTCGCTGCGGCCATCAGGAAGGTACAGGAGCCTCAGGACTCGCACCACCAGGTTCAGGAACAGTTACTACCCCTCAACCATCAGGCTCTTAAACCAAAGTGGATAACTTCACTCGCCCCATCCTTGAAACGTTCACACAACCAATAGACACACTTTTGCAGACTCTTCATCTCATGTTCTCCATATTTATTGCTTGTTTATCTATAATCGTTCTTTCTTCCTTTCTGTGTTTGCACACTTTGTTGTCTTCTGCGCTCTGGTTGTCTCCCCGATTGGGCTGCCTTTCATTGATTCTTTTATCGTTATTATTCTATAGATTTATTGAGTATGCCCACAAGAAAATGGATTTCAGTGTTGTATATGGTAACGTATAGGTACTTTGATAATAAAATTTACCTTGAACTTTGAAAACTGAGTGTGATTTGATTGAAGTCTATCTGCCATACAGACCCCAGGGAGCTGGTGTGATGTTGTAGTATTGGGTACTTGCTGGGCAATGAGTCAACCACTCCAATTGGCTTGTCATCATAGTGGGAAAGGAGCCACCGTCCCACCCCTATAGGGCCTTGTTGAACCAGATGGGCTTTTATGACAATTTTGTTGCTGTAGAAGCTCGGGTTCCCAATCTTGTTTTTATGCCATGGACCCTTACAATTAATCAAGGGGTCCGTGGGCCCCAAGGTGGGAACCCGCATTGTAAACACAGGAGAATTCTGCAGATGCTGGAAATCTGGATACAACGCCGGAGGAACACAGCATCGTTCGCCAGGGCCTTGGTGCGTGAGCGCCCTCCGCTGGACACTGAGCGGAACTGCAGATGGTATATGGCAGCTTGCGTAGGGCAGATGTGATGTCCCCACTGCCCTCAGAGAATAGAAAATATTGCGGATGGACGCAACTGGTCAACTGAGGCAGCTCCAGAACTAAATGAGATGGAGGGCCTGTTTCTGTGCTGCGCTTTTCTATGAGTCTATAATTAGTGCGAAAATAGAAAAAAAAGTAGAGGTAGTGTTCATGAGTTCCATGTCCATTCAGAATCAGATGGGGAAGGGAAGAAGCTGCTCTTGAATACTAAGTGTGAGCCTTCAGGCTCCTGTACCACCTCCTTGCTGGTAGCAACAAGAAGCGGGCCATGTCCTGGATGATGTGGCCTTTTTGAGACATCATCTTCTAAGATACCCTGAATGCTGGAGAGGCTAGTGTTCATGACGGAATTGGCCGAGTTATCAACTTTCTGCAGCATTTTCTAATCCTGAGCAGCGGCCCCTCCATACCAGACAGCGACACAACCAGTTAGGATGCTCTCCATGGCAGCTCTGTAGAAATCTGCGAGTGTCGTTGGTGACATACCAAATCTCCTCAAACTCCTAATTAAATATAGACGTTTTCATGGTTTCTTTGTAATTGCATCGATATGTTGGGCTCAGAGGTGCTCAGAGATGCTAACACCCAGGAACTTGAACTTGGTCCCTCGGTGAGGACTGGGTGTTTCCCCCTCCCCCCCAATTTCCTCTTCCTGCAGTCCACAATCAATTTCTTGGTCTTACTGATGTTGTATCTAAGGTTGGTGCTGACCTACCTCGCTCCTGTATGTCACCAGCTGAAATTCTGCCAACAATAGTGGTGTCGTCAGCATGTTTACAGATAGTGTTTGAGCTATGCCTAGCTACAAAGGCATGAGTGTAGAGAGTGGAGCAATGCGCTAAGCACGCGTCCTTGAGGTGCACCTATGTTGATTGTTAGTGAGGAGGTGTTATTTCTGATCTGCACGGACTGTGGTCTCCCGGTGAGGAAGCCCAGGATCCAGTTGCAGAGGGAGGTACAGAGGCTCAGGTTTTTATAATTTGTTGAAAGGAACTGAGGGTATGATGGTGTTGAATGCTGAGCTGTAGTCAATAAACAACAGCCTGACATAGATATTGCTATTGCCCAGATGATCCGAGGCCGAATGGAGAGCCAGTGAGACTGCATCCGCTGTCATCTATTGTGGCGATAGGTAAAACGCAGTGAGTCCAGGTCCTTGCTTAGGCAGGAGTTGACTGTAGACAGGACCAGCCTCTCAAAGCATTTAATCACAGTGCCACTGG
This sequence comes from Hypanus sabinus, assembly GCF_030144855.1. Classification (NCBI taxonomy): domain Eukaryota; kingdom Metazoa; phylum Chordata; class Chondrichthyes; order Myliobatiformes; family Dasyatidae; genus Hypanus; species Hypanus sabinus. The sequence continues at coordinate 42,328,427 of NC_082731.1, read as the reverse complement.
ACAATAGCCATTGAGGCAGATCATCCTTCTCTACTTGGGCTCAGATGTAATTGTCACTTCTTTGAAGCAGGGAAGAACCTAAACGCTATTATGAGATGCTGTCGCACGGAATCAGCATCCATAATCAGGGACCCCTACTGCCCATGACATTCTCTCTTCTTACTGCGTACAGGAGCATCAGGACTCACACCATCACGTTCAGGAACAGTTACTACCCCTCAACCATCTGGCTCTTGAACCAGAGGGGATAACTTCACTCGCCCCATCATTGAGATGTTCCCACAACCAACAGACTCACTTTCAAGGACTCTTCATCTCATGTTCTTGATATTATATATTATTTGTTAATTATTATTTCTTTCTTTTTGTATTTGCACACTGGTTGAACACCTTAGTTGCTGTGGTCTTTCATTGATTTTGTTATGTTTATAGTTGTATAGACTTTTTGAGTATGCCCAGAAGAAAATGAATCTCGGTAACATATATGTACTTTGATAATAGATTTACTTTGAACTTTGAACCTCTGACTGCAGCAATTGCCCTTGAACACTTCCGCCAGTTGGTTAGCACAAGTATTCAGCGCCCTACCAGGTACCCCACCAGAGCCTGATGTTTTGCCACTGGGAGTGAAGCATCATAGCCCTTCATGAGTTTTCACTCTGTAGGAAGTAATGGCCTGCAAATCCTGCCACAGCCGAAATGCATCCGATTCCATTTCTAACGTCAATCGGAATTGGTTTTTTTTTGCTTTTCCTATGTCGTACCTGGGTCACTGGCCTTGAATGCCACAGATCTAGCCCTAAACAGGCTACGAATCTCCTTGTTCATCCACACAGCCTTTGGTTTGGGTATGATAAACAATAGGTGCAGGAGTAGGCCATTCGGCCCTTTGGGCCAGCTCTGCCATTCCATGTGATCATGGTTGATCATCCACAATCAGTAACCCGTTCCTGCCTTCTCACCATATCCTTTGACTCCGCTATCTTTAAGAGCTCTAACTCTTTCTTGAAAGCATCCAGAGAATTGGCCTCCACTGCCTTCCGAGGCAGAGCATTCCACAGATCCACAACTCTCTGGGTGAAAAAGTTTTTCCTCAACTCCATTCTAAATGGCCTACCCCTTATTCTTAAACTGTGGCCTCTGGTTCTGGACTCCCCCAACATCGGGAACTTGTTTCCTGCTTCTGGCGTATCCAATCCCTTAATAGTCTTATAAGTTTCAATCAGATCCCCTCTCATCCTTCTAAATTCCAGTGTGTACAAGCCCAGTCGCTCCAATCTTTCAACATATGACAGTCCCGCCATCCCGGGAATCAACCTCGTGAACCTACGTTGCACTCCCTCAATAGTGAGAATGTCCTTCCTCAAATTTGGAGGCCAAAACTGAACACAATACTCCAGGTGGGGTCTCACCAGGGCCCTGTACAACTGCAGAAGGACCTCTTTGCTCCTATACTCAACTCCTCTTGTTATGAAGGCCATCATGCCATTAGCTTTCTTCGCTGCCTGCTGTGCCTGCATGATGTCTTGCTGCCAGGAGGCACACACACATCCGAACAGGTCTTGATGAAGTCAGTGTATTCATTCAGACTCCAAGAATAATTGCTGAATATTGTTCTGTATTTTATTTAAATACATAATGCTACTCAGTTAAATGGTAGTTTGTCTTTTTTAAAAAATACCTTTGTAACTATTTCCATGATGCTTTGCGGTGGTGGGGTGGAGATACGTCTCTACCAATGGAGGAGTAAGGCGCACCTTCCCCCTCCTGGCCTGCAGGGCAAGGTTTGACACACACAAGAGAAAATCTAGATGTTGGAAATCCAAGCAACACACACAAAATGCTGCCTGACCTGCTGAGTTCTTCCAGCATTCAAGGTGTAGCAGCCGTTTAGCCCCACCCAAAATCAGGGTCGGGGGAGTCATGGGAGTAGGTGGTGGACGGTCGTATGAGCAGCCGGTGCAGATCACAAGTCCTGGTTATGTGACCACTGACACCAGGCAGACAATCTCTGAAGAGTATTGATAATGGCTGGGGTCACCCGTCTTGTAAAGACACTGCCCAGAAGAAGGCAATAGTAAAGCACTTCTGTAGAAAAATTTGCCAAGAACAGTCATGGTCATGGAAAGACCACGATCACCCACGTAATGCAATCTGGCACAAAACAAACATGAAGCTTTGGCTAATATGTCCAATCAACTGGAATCCACTTCAGATAAATACATAGAGGTAACAATCAGATTGGAATCACAGAGCAGAGAAACAGGCCATTCAGCCCACTGATTCTGTGCCATTAATTCCTACATTAATCATGTTATTCCCATCAACATCCATGCTCAGATTCTTCCACCCACCTACACACTAGGGACAGATTATAACAGCCAACTAACCCACCGACCTGTACATCTGAGAGATATGGGAGGAAACCAGAACACCTGGGAGGAAACCTACACAGTCAAAAGGCAGAACGTGCAAACTCCACACAGACATTGCCAGAGGTCAGGAATCAAAAAGGTCTCTCTGGCGCTGTAAGGTTGAGGTCCTACCAGCTACTTCCCTAGAAATCCAGAACAAGCTCAGAGCTGCTGAGTTTTTAATTTTGCTATTCTTTTGTGGGTATTACAGGCAAGGCCTCTCCCCCATCGAGCAGGTGGGGATGTGTCGTTCATGGGAATGACAGGGTTAACACACAAGGAGATGATGCCTCACTGCCTGTACATACTGGAGTTTAACATGAGGGCAGATCCTATCAAATACTGGAAGGTCTGTATAGAGTGGGTGTGGGGATGATGTTTTCTATAATGGGCGAGTCTAGGACCAGAGGGCTCAGCCTCAGAATAGTGGGACATCCATTCAGAACAGAGATGAGGAGGAATTTCTTTAGCCAGAGGCTGGTGAACCTGTGGAATTCATTGCCAGAGATGGTTGTGGAGGCCAGGTCATTGGGTATATTTAAAGCAGAGGTTGATGAGTTATTGATTAACCGGGGCATCAAAGGTTTCTGGGAGAAGGCAGGACAATTGGGTTGAGAGGGATAATGAATGGGAGCAGACTTGATGGGCCGAGTGGCCTAATTCTGCTCCTGTCTTGTGGGCATTGAGGATTTTAGGTGCTCCCTCTGTGCTGTTGGGGAGGAAACTCCAGAAATTGGACCAGGAATGAGGAAGGACTGTGACAAGTTATTACTATTGTTATTATTGGAATAGAGCGTGCAATAAGCTTTTCCGGCCTGTGCCACTGACCAATGACCAATTAGCCTACAAACAACTACAGATGGTGTGATTCTGTATACCCCCACCCCCTCAGTCGTTGCTCCACGTACACAAACCGTGCCCACACCAAAGACAGCCCCAGCCCCAAACAACAGGAAGCAGCAACAGAGTGCCAATGCAACTTTAATGTGTTTTAATGAAATCAAAGACTTTTGTTACAGGAATCTGGTACATCTGAGGCAACGTGCTGTTAGCAACAAGTTGCAAGACATGTATGAATGCACGTATAAGCAAAAACAAAACACAAAATCATAACAAAAAACAATTTAACACAAGGAATCAGTGGAGATTTAATCTTTCCCCAAATCACAGTACGAGTGCTTTTCAAAAAAAGATTTATAGTGCAGTCTCTGTGCGTATGCTCTCCACACACTTACTGAGAGGCACAAGACACAATGGGTTATTATTCTGTAGATCACGTACCTTAACAAGGCCACAGCAACCTGTCTCCGTTTAATTCCACTGACACTCCCTTAACAGTCAGGCATTAACACACAGAATAGGTCGAGATAGCCACCATTTCACTGAATAATTCCAATTGCAATCTTACTTGAACGGGATGGAAAGGAATACAGGGGGGAGGGAATAGTTTGATTTTTGGTTTCGTACCTTCAGCTGAGAACAGAAAGGTGTGTTCTTGCCAAGGTGGGAGGAAGAGGAACGGGTGATGTTTATTTGAGACTTGTGTCAGGATGTTTCAACATGGATGTCATTGTATTTGGCCCCACACACCTTCCCCAGTTTCACTCTCTGACATTCATGCTAGGGAGATCCAAGTGGACCCTACGCTTACCAGGACAGGGAGGCTAAGCCTCAGGACCCTGAGCCCTCCTGGGACAAAAGAAAGTGGTTCATTTTCTTTCAATGCCGCCTTTCATGAATTGTACTTTTTTTGGAGGGACGAGATCAGTTTGGGAAAACAACCTCCCTCTTCCCTCTGTCGAATTTCAAGGTCGCTGTTAGCCAATCCCAGGGATGTATTGAGGGCCTTGACAAGACTGTCCCTCAGCACATCCCTGGCATTGGATTGCCAAACAGGGAAGTCATTCCCAGAGCCTGTCAGCAAGGATGGTCTCCGCTTTACACAGGAGTCCCTGCTTGGTGAATGTGGTTTACGAAAAAAGAAATGGAGGTATATGTAGCTCTAGCTGGCATGGATGGGGAGGTGGAATCAGAAAGCCTGAATGCTAACAGCAGATGCTGTTGAAGGGGTGGGAGTGAGGGAAGAATGAGGGACACTCATGGAGGAGATGCAGTTGGCTGGAGATGACCTTGTTGTGCACTCTGAAACTTCGAACCAGGGTCACTGGTCTTACAGCACTTCAGCTCGATGATCCTTCCAATCAGAGTGAAGCTTCAAGTCATGTGGTACTCATGCCACAGCCAATGGACACAGAGGGCCAGATGGAAAGAGGCACTTGGGAATGGTGAGCCCCTCCTCTCTCTCCAAGCTGTTTTTGCCAGGGAGGTGGGCTTGCTTGCTCTTAGCTCTCTTATCCCCACACACCATCTAAATCCACCAGAGAGAGAGGGGGGTGGACAGTGGCCAACATGACGTGTGCAGGCACTAGGGAGCACATCCAGCCCTGAAGGGCAGTGTGGCACACAGGCACCTGGAACTGCAAAGCACAGAATACCAGTCCCTTTTTTAAACAACACTATGGACGGGCGCTAAAACACCAGCGAAACAACCGCCTTAAAACACGACAGAACTCAGTTAGGTCCAGCTACCAACCTGGGTCTCACCAACTTCCTTTGTGCAAACACTTTGATGTGCAGCAAATAAACACAACAACGTAGGTAAGAATAAATAACCCTGGCAAACACCAATGGGAAGGAAAAGGTAAACCTATTTACAGATATGCTCCAAATGTACAGAACCCATCAAGCAGTATGCCAACAGCTACCTCACAATAGTACTGGTTGTCTTGAAGCCTGGCAGTCAGGGAATCTGCTGGAATTCCAGCAAGAAGAAACAGCAGCTCCAGGGAAGACCACAAGAAAGCCTTCGGATCCTGTTTCTGAGAATGTATGACAAATTATTGGAAAATCCATGGAATCAAGGTGGTGGGGGGGGGGGTTGGAGTGGGCTGGCTGATTGGAGAACAACTGGTTTATGGTGTAACAGGGTAAGATTCCTGTATTTTATGGAAAAAGGTTTTGTGGTGTTTCCTCCCTCATCCAAGCATTCATCCTTCTCCTGTGTCAGAGGGAAGGGGCCCCACCCACAGACTTCTAAAGTAGTCACTCTTGCTGTTAATATGGAGAGCCAGCAAGATGTCCAACTACAGGGGGCATCACACCAACCTTCTTGTGATATTCCTTCCATCCAAACCTCCTCGCAAGTTCTGGAGTCCCTACTCTCTGCTCCACCGACAGCGCAGATCAGAGATTCCTGCCTTGTGGATGCATCCGGACAAAGTTATTTAAAACAATGCAACCGTACATCAGGAGGAAAAGGGTACTGGCAATGGATGGGCTTTCGTTCTTTAGCTCAAGCCTTATGATGGCGACACAAGTACGGACTTAGATTCAGTCCATTTGTCCGGGGGGGGGGGGGGGGCTTGTGTAATTCTCTCATCTTGAGGTAACCACCTGAACGTCACCACATGCGGGAGAGCAGTGAGAGGAATCTGTGTGCACCAGACCTCAGGAGGGGAAAAAGTCAGAAGGAAATTCAAAAGGAAAAGTTTCCAGAAGAAGCGATATTACATCATTGAATTTCAAAGCCTTCAGTAACTGGCTAAGCACGTGAGTGCTAACTCTCTTTTGTGGGATGAGGGCAAGAGCAAATTTAAACAAAGACAGCCCGTAAACTTTGGTGACGAAACCTGGTCTCCCACCCTCCCGTCAGCTCCATCAATTACTCCTTGCACCATACCAATGGCCCGCTGAGGATTGTACTGCAGTTGTTGACTGGTCTTCATGCAATGGTGTGGGAGAATTCCGGAGGCTCTGTCTGACCTGCACTGTGGCAGGATGGTCACCCAGTGGTGCGCTACAGACGCACTGCACTTGATTCAGTGCGCTGGGTCTGTAAATGGCCCAATGCATGACACAACACAAATAATCAGCTGGCCTTGGAGACCCTGAACTAGTTACTCCTTTCACTTCCTTCCCGAACTATGCCGGACTAACTGGCTAATTAGTAAATAACGCTGGGTTATTTACTAATTATGCAGTCAGTAAAATCTGAATAGAAACCTGCTGGTAAGATGCTCTTAAGAGATATTGGGAGTTATTAATTGATAAGATGCTCTTAAAAGTTATTTTTTAAAAACATAGGTTAAAATGACTTAAATTTGTAATTTCAGATTAAGATGAAATTCCATCGGTTAATGAAACACTGTGTCATCAGTTGAGGGAAACTACAGTTCCAGTTTATCTCTGCAAACGCTTCTTGGGATCGGACAAGGCTGCTTTATTGTCCAATAGGAGGATGTTCACTAAATGTAAGACTTTGCGTGCATTTTTATTCGGGACCAAGGACGGGGAAGAAGGTGACATACAGAAAGCAAGAGAAAAAAGTGTGACAGAAAACACAACATTTTCTGGGTTGCATGGAATGTATTATCTACAGAGTTGTTTGGGGGAAGGGAGGGGAGTGTCCAGCTATGGTGACAGTGTTAAATATGACATGGCTTCCTCAGGCATGAATTGCAACTGCAATTAGCATCTGTCTGAGAGTACAAGGTTAGCAATTCTATGTGATGACCTCACAGGGGAGGGTTTCAGGCAGCTGGATATTTTAAAGGGCCTCGTGGTGACTCATCAACCATCAGAAGCTAAAAGCAGTTCTCCCAGGTCTGGGGAGAGGGAGGTGGGTCTTGAATATACTAACTTCATGTAGCACATAATCAGTGATGTTGGTAATGTTAAAAAGCATGAGGGGCAGTCAGAAAGTCTCCCCCTCAGTCAGAGAGAGCAGCCGCTCCACCACCCATCAGCCTAGGTCCCGAAAGCAGAGGCTGCAGCTGGTTTCACCAATGGCCAAGGTCCGGCTGGCAGCCACTGACCGACTTGGGGAGCTTGCACCGGAGGCTCTGTCGCCAGCCATTCCTCAAGGGACAGTGTCTACTTTCAAACGTCGCCACAGGGGCTGGCCGCTTCCTCGGTGAACGAGTGCAGAAACCGAGCGCGCTCTGCTCACACTAATGAGAGGGTTGGCGTGGGAGGCAGCGGGTGAGGAAACTAGCAGCGGGAAGCAGAGGGCACAGCGTCCACCCAGGAAACGCGTCAACCCATTCTCTAACACACTCGACGTCAGGCGACATCATAAACTGCCAGTACCAAACTGCACATTTTAATCATTATCGCAACCCCGGTGTGTGTCGGCACTGAAATGGAACGCGTTCGTATACAGTAGATCGAGGTTCCCAAGCTGGGGTCCACGGATTCCTCGCTTAATGGTATTAGTCCATGACTGGATGATAGAATGCATATATGATTTATACCATTTATGACTGATGTGGTATATAGACCATACGGAGACGTCCATATACAACTGTCTGATATGTACCTCCTGCTTGCTTACTTCCAGCCATCACTTATAAAGGTGCTAGCTCAGTTTGATATAAATTCCAAAAGCTGTTCTCTCGTCCCAGAGGGGAGCAGCGGATCGATGGTCAGCCTGCTGAGGGAAGATCTCATTTGGTGATAATTATAAATGATGCTTGTGTGAGAGAGCGGACAAGGGAGGGGAGCAACATGAGAGGGGGATGGGTGGAAGCAGGAGGGAGAGGCCAAGAGAGGTGGAGTGAGATAGAGCTGGGGAGGTACAGTGCAGGTAGATTATGTCAGCCGTGCTCATTCTGAATCCTTATTCTTCCCACTTTTGGAAAAGACACTTTGTATCTGGATTTGGCCAACACACGTGTGGCAAAATTTCTTGCCCCAAGGACAGTTCACTCAAGTGGGATTCTCTTAATTTGGGCTTGGTTGCTTAACTGAGACCAGCTATGATCTTTGGTTCATGTGGAGACAGGGTGAGGATTGGACTAGGCTGAAGAATTCTAAGGATGAAAATAACACAACTCAATTCCCAGAGGTGTAGCATATGGATATACTGTACCGTCCAACAGTGAATGGAGGCCTATGCTCTGATGACATTAGGTTGAAATTAAGATGGAACAGAACTCCTGCATTTGAGGTGCAGCAACCCTGGGAAAGCGTAGTGGAGAAAACAAGACGACCGCCCTTTAGAAGCCCCTCAGAAGTGTCCACAGATAGTTAACGACTACTTCGCAGTTGCAGGGTTGGAGTGGTCAAAAGGCCCAACTGGAACAAGAACTGGTGAGGACATTTCACAGACCAGCACAGAAATAAACAAAAGGTTGCTGTCTATACATCGTCTGAACCCCTCTCCCTAGCCATCATTGGTATTTCTTACTGGATACTGTTCTAAGGTCAAAGACTACTCTGCTACTCTAGCCGTGGTCATTCACCCTGTCTGAACAGAGACATTGAATGCTACAGGGCTACTTAAACTTGGGACACAAGGTGCAAGTTCAGCTTTGCTCTCTGCCCACATACCAGATCGTGGGTGCTGCAACAGCCAACACCCAATCATGTAGGGTTTACTCAACTCTAAGGCTCAAGGAATTTGCCTCCTGGAAGAGTTAGTATGTTAAATGGCACTGCCTGCTGTTAGCAACTGCTTCAGCCTCCCTGCAGCCCTCATCTATCTGTCTTCGTGACAATGGTTGTGTGGCAAGGAACGTCCCTCCACTCGTCTGATAAGTATAGGCAGGTTAGACCCATCTTTGGAGTGTGCCAGCAGAAACTAATTCGGTTGGGAATGCTGCAGCAACTAATGCAACAAGGCAACGGGACAGGAGATTCGTAGGAAGCAGGATTGGCTGAGGAACAACTTGGTTTTCTTCCCACAATCTAAGCCTTAGCATTACCATTAAGCAAGGGGTCGGTGGATTGGGAACCCCTGAAAGGAATACTTAGTACAGTAAACTTCTTGCTCTTCAGTTGCTCCGAGTTTGGTGGGGAGAGGGGTGATAGGGATGTACAGCTGAGACTGAGAATAAAACCAGATATTGGATCACAGATGAAATGTTCAAGGTGGATGAAGCCACTTGAACAGCAACTCTGAACGACCGAAGGGTTCAGATTTATTCATCAGCGTCGTCGTTGGGGTACGTGAGTGGGGTAGTGAAGAGCCTGCCAATTTTAAAGGCAGCTGCAGGGGATGGCGGCTGCTTGTTGAGAATGCCGTCCATCATCATACCAGGAACTGTTCCCAGTGGTGGAGAAGAGGGCTTGGAGGCTCAGCCTCAATACTCTGGACAGTACAGGAATGTAGGTGGTATATACCTTCATATTGGAACACAACAGGACCTGGACAACCCTACCCAACCCCTGCCACATTCAGCCACAAATTGAAGTCATAACCTGCTGTGAACTCTGTGGGAGGGATAGGTCATCCTCAAGATAACTGTCAGAGAATCAGCATTCCCCACCCCCCCACCCAATGAGCACTAAACACTTGCCCACAAATTAGAGGAATTCCTTCATATTTCTTGGGAAGCTGGGACCCCCGTCCTCAAATAGCTGCATCAGGACCACGACTGGGAGCTTATCACACGACTGGCAAGTGTGACAAGGAAACCAAAGGACTGGCAGTGCACTTGGTCACGATCGGCCTGAACTGTGAAGCAGGCTGCACAGCCCTTGCCATCTCTTCCGTTCAAAGTCCAACCCTTGCAATGCAGGACAGAGTGAAGGGGGTAGGGTACACCCTTGCTCTGTCAGATACGCAGGGTTATCAGGGAAGGAGGAAGCAGGCTTGAAAGTCAGGACAAGCGACAGCATTTTGGGTCAGCAGGCTGCACACCACCCCTGATGATTAAAACCAGAGAACGAGAAACCAATTCACCCAGTGCAAAAAAAAAAGTAGTGCTACCCTCGCAGATTTGGGATTGATTATGCTGGCAATAGTCAAACAAAGTTAAATTAAATGTTATTGTGCTGCTCGTGCTGAAGCACAACAGGTTGCGATTAGGTGAGAATGGAGTAAGTCTATCTACATTGACCAATTTGACTAGTAATTACACTCAGAATGGTGGGTGGTGGGTAAAGCCTATTGCACAGAGCTTGCCAGTATAGTCTTGGGTTTAAGTAGCATTACCCTTCACTGAAATAAAAATTAAATGGGAGACTCTAAACCATTCCACACACATAAACACATTTTGTGTGGTCTCTTTTTGAAAAAAAAAGAGGATATTATTTTTCATCTTTACACCCTATGGAGTCATGTGGCTAGGAAAGCTAACCAATGGGGATACAGTTATATAAAACATTAGAACTGGGAGGATAGCTCACTGAACAGGCAGATGACACACGGTATACTGTACAAGGAGTCATTAGACCTCAAGGCAAGGCACCAACCCCCCAGATAAACCAACCAAGGCCAGTGCTTCACCCCCTGGTCGTAAGGTTTCCATCGAACCGATCAACTTGCAGCACTGTCGGAGAGAAGAGAAAGAGAGGCCAGGCGTTATTCCCAAACATGATTAAGCAACTTGAATACAGAACAGAGTACAGTACAGGCCCTTTGGCCCAGGACTTTGTGCTGAACAGTGCTTTGTAAAATTGCACTGCAGTGCCTCAACTGTGGGGCGGCATGGAAGGGTAGTGGTTAGTGCGACGCTATTGCAGATCAGAGTACAGAGTTCAATTGCGACATAATCTGCGAGGAGTCTGTACGTTCACAGACGTACCAGTTGGTAGGTTAATTGGTCATTGTAAAATGTCCTGTGATCAGGCTAGGGTTAAATCAGAAGACTGCTGGGCTGGATGGCTCGAACGACCGGAAGGGCCCATTTTGCGCGGCAATAAATAAATAAATAAATAAATAAATCCCCTTATCTTTTTAAAATTTATCTACAGCTTTCATCTACATCCACTTTAAATGACATAGTCTGCACAATCCTTTACAGAGATTCACTACCTTCTACGAGAAGTTGTTACCAAACTATCAGTTCTAAATGACCTTACACTGATCTTGCAACTGTTGGACGAACATAGGACACAACACATTACAGGCACCTCAGACAATAATGTCAAGCTGGGTTTGTAACCTACTTTAAAATCAATCCCACCCCTCCCAACTACACAACCCTCCGCTTTTCTATCATCCATGTGCCTACCTAAGAGTTTCATAAGCGTCACTAAGGTAACTGCCTCTACCACCTTCCCTGGCAGAGCGTACTCTGTGTAAAAAGGTACCTCTGACAGCCCCCTCCCCAACACTTTACTCCAATCACCAGGTATAGCCATTTCCGCCTTGGGATACTTGCTTTAAATTAAAATATATCCCTGTACACATCCATAAACCTCAAAGGGCTGTGACAAGTGAGAGTGTTCTATTTTAATATTCTGCATTAATTTCATCTGAGGTCAAGGGTGAGCCATTTACCACACAGTGCCAGTAGTTTACTGCATTAAAGGTATGCGTCACTTCAAGAGTTCCCAACCTTTTTTATGCTGCGGACCGATACCATTAAGTAAGGGGTCCGTGGAACGCAGGTTGGGAACTCGCGTGTTACTGTCTCAATCGTCCAAGCACACAATGACTAATTCCCAGGTGGGAGGGCAGTGTCCTAAGCACAACATCTACCTGCCCCGGCCTTATCGACTCGTTTACCTCATCATAACGATATTCAACAGTTTACCTTCTCGTAACTACTTTATATTCAATAACTCAGCACCCAGAACTTCAAAGGTTCAAGAGCTTTCAGGAAGATTATTTCCATCACTTTGTGCTTTATCCTTCGTGCTTTATGCCTCAGATATATGCTGGCTAGTTAAATGAAACTATTTCTCAGTGTCAACCCCTCCCAGAATCCAGAATAGGCCAATCTTCCTCAATCTCTGTCCACAGGACAAGCCTATTTCATCTTCATTTTATGTGGGATTAACTCATCCTGGCTACAAATGGCATCTAAAGCATCTCCAGAAAAAGTCAAACGTAACTAACACAATTTTCCTCTAGATATTCATCCAACAATGAGATTAAAGCAAAAATGTGGGGCCAGAAAGCTGAAGATAAAATAAAATTACATCAAGGCCCAAAGAGGAAGGAAAATCTAATTTCAAAATCATGGCATTCTAATCAAGTTGCACGTAAGTTAGAAACAGTAAAGCTCTCTCTACACTGTCACATCACACACTCCCAGGATAGGGACAGCACGGGTTAGATACAGAGTGAATCTCCCTCTACACTGTCCCATCACACACTCCCAGGACAGGGACAGCACGGGTTAGATACAGAGTGAAGCTCCCTCTACACCGTCCCATCACACACTCCCAGGACAGGGACAGCACGGGTTAGATACAGAGTGAAGCTCCCTCTACACTGTCCCATCACACACTCCCAGGACAGGGACAGCACGGGTTAGATACAGAGTGAATCTCCCTCTATACTGTCCCATCACACACTCCCAGGACAGGGACAGCACGGGTTAGATATAGAGTGAAGCTCCCTCTACACTGTCCCATCACACACTCCCAGGACAGGGACAGCACGGGTTAGATACAGAGTGAAGCTCCCTCTACACTGTCCCATCACACACTCCCAGGACAGGGACAGCACGGGTTAGATACAGAGTGAAGCTCCCTCTACAATGTCCCATCACACACTCCCAGGTCAGGGACAGCACGGGTTAGATACAGAGTGAAACTCCCTCTACACTGTCCCATCACACACTCCCAGGACAGGGACAGCACGGGTTAGATACAGAGTGAAGCTCTCTCTACACTGTCCCATTACACACTCCCAGGACAGAATCACTGATTAGGTAAAGCTCACTCTATACTGAAAAAAGATCTAGCGCTTTTCTGGTGTATATAACAAATAAACTCTTCTCAGGCTTCCAGCCAGGTACAAATATTGATTGTAACCATTTTTTCGATGACAAACTCTGCCATCTTCATCAGGGATGATGCCTGGGCGTGTCTAGTCTGGTGGTGTTTATACCCCCATTGTAAATCTCTACTGATTGGATGAGGACTAACCAATCTGGTTTCTGCTGTCCCACCTTGTTGACAATCAAATTCCAGCTCTTACTTAGAGTGAGACCTTCCTCGTTGTTAAAATTCTTTTCCTTAGTTTTATTTCAATGGTTTCCTGTACCACACATTTCTCCAGGTAACTCAAACGGGTACATCTCCTGTGTTCCTTTAGATGGATTTTCACCGTGTGTCCTGTCTGGACACGGAGGGATGCATGGTGGAAACCTCCATCAAGGAGCACAGGAGGTGAATCCATCTGGGTTACCTGGAGAAATTGGCAGTAGCAGAACATTGCTTTCAGAATGGCTTCCACGGCACAAAACTAATGTGCTGCACCAATGGCTTCTGTGACTGCCTGGTAAAGGAAACCACTGAAACAAAACTAGAGGAAAAGAATTTTAACAAAGACAATGGTCTCGCTCTGAGCGGAACAGCGGAAACCTGATTGGATTCGGAGGAACAGACTATGGGGGTATAAATACCACTGGACTAGATATGCCTAGGCATCATCCCTGATGAAGATGGCAGGTTTGTCATTGAAACGTCAATTGAAATCAATACCTGTACGCAGCTGGAAGCCCAAAAATAGTTTATTCCGCCCTCCATACTGGCCCATCACACACTTGCAGGATAGAACCAGAACAGGTTATATACAGAGTAAAGGTCTCTACAGGGTTGGGACAGTACATGTTGATGCAAATCGGAGATGAAACTGAAAGCTCCTGTTATGTCTTTCTCTGAGACCTGGACGAAAATCCGGTCAATACTGACTCGAGAGCATTCATCTTCTTTCTCTCTGCAGAAGACCTTGAGTAAAGTACCCTTGGTGCCCATTCATTTGGCTAAACCTTATGTGACTTCATTCATTTACCTTGGTATCTTTGTCTCACTTAAAACTTATTAATCTCAATACTGAAGATATAACTCACCCCTAAGCAAAGTGGGATACCCAACCTTTCCTTTAATGCCAGGGTCCCCTACTAACTGAGGGGTCCACGAACTGCACATTGGGAACCCCTATTCTAGGGAGAGAGTTCCAGCACACCATGGACCATTACCCATAAAACACAGGAGTAGAATTAAGCCATTGGGCCCATCAAGTCTACTCTGCCATTGCATCCTGGCTGATTTATTACCCCTCGCAACCCCATTTTCCTGTCTTCTCCCCGTATTCATTGACATCCTCGATAAGACCATTAGAAAAGAAAGCTTCCTGACACCAACCCGGTTCGATATGGCTCTGATTTTAAGGTGATGCCCCCCCCCCCCACCATTTTTTCTTGATTTGCTCCCAGGTTCCTTAATTTAACCTTTCACCACCTTAGAAACACAACTAGATCCCCAGAAACCTTCTGTGTTGACACCACACCGTGAATCCTACCTGCTTTTACATGAGCTCCACAGCATCGAGTCACGGCCACCGTGCCTAGCAGTTACACTGCTGCTTGTTTTGTGTCTGCATGCTTCTGGGCTGCCGGAGTTGGCGTAGCGAGGCGTCGCCGTACTGGATGCCTGAGCCCATGCGCTCGGGGTCAAGCTCACCTGTAGATTCACAACAAGAAGGCAGCTGCATTTTGTGGGAGTCACACAGCCTGCGCCCAGCATTACGGCTGCCCCTCTACTTCCTTAGGAGTTCGCAGAGATTCGGCATGATTTGAAAGTGGTCTATTACTTAATATGTTAATTTCTTTAATGAAATACAAACATTTCTCTTTAACATTTAAGTTAACCATATAACAATTACAGCACGGAAACAGGCCATCTCGGCCCTTCTAGTCCATGTTGAACGCTTACTCTCACCTAGTCCCACTGACCTGCACTCAGCCCATAACCCTCCACTCCTTCCCTGTCTATATACCTATCCAATTTTTAAAAAAATGACAAAATTGATCCTGCCTCTACCACTTCTACTGGAAGCTCGTTCCACACAGCCACCACTCTCTGAGTAAAGAAATTCCCCTCGTGTTACCTCTAAACTTTTGCCCCCTAACTCTCTACTCATGTCCTCTTGTTTGAATCTCCCCTACTCTCAATGGAAAAAGCCTATCCACGTCAACCCTACCTATACTCCTCATAATTTTAAATACCTCAACCTTCTACGCTCCAAAGAATAAAGACCTAATTTGTTCAACCTTCCTCTGTAACTTAGGTGCTGAAACCCAGGTAACATTCTAGTAAATCTCCTCTCTACTTTCTCTATTTTGTTGACATCTTTCCTATAATTTGGTGACCAGAACTGCACACAATACTCCAAATTCGGCCTCACCAACGCCTTGTACAATTTTTTTGTACAAAGCTTTGTACAATGTACAAGTTTTTGGAAAATGAATGTTTGGGACACCTAAAACTTGTTCTTTCTACTGACCCACTAATGCAGAAGACAAAAATAAGCATCTAAAATAAAATTAATATAAAAAATCTAGGGTGCCTAAGACTTCTGCACCTGCCTCAACCACTTCCTCTGGCAGCTCATACCATAAATGGACTACCTTCTAGGCAAGATCCTTAACAGTGTTGCTGAGCAGAGAGATCTTGGAATCCAGGTTCATGGCTCCTTGGAAGTGGCTACAGAGATCGATAAGGTGGTTAAGAAGGCTTATTGAATGCTTGCTCTTATTAGTTGAGGCTTTGAGTTCAAAAGTCAAGAGGTTATGTTGCAACTTTATAAAACTCTGGTTAGGCCACATCTGGAGTATGTTGTACAGTTCTGGTCGCCTCACTATAGGAAGGATGTTGAGGTTTTGGAGAAAGTGCTGGAGAGGTTCACCAGGATACTGTCTGGTTTAGCGGGCATGTGCCACCATGAGAGACTGGATAAACTTGGGTTATTTTCACCGGAGCGCCGGAGGCTCATGGGAGATCTGATAGAGTTTTACAAGGTTATGAGAGGCATAGATAGAACGGGCAGAGAGTATTTGTTTCCCAGGGTAGAAATGACCAATACATTGAAGGTGGGAGGGGATAGGTTCAAGCGTTTTTGTGTGGAGTAAGCTTTTCACTCAGAGAGCTGTGGATGCCTGGAATGTGCTGCCTGGCGTTGTGGTACAGGCAAATACATTAAAGGCTTTTAAGAGACGTTTGGGTAGGCACATGGATATGAGGAAGATGGAGGGATAGGGACATGGTGTAGGCATGAGGAATTAGTGTTTGGGGGTTTTTGATTTGCTTTTTAGCTGGCTCAGCACAACACTGAGGGTGAACGGCCTGTTCCTGTGCTATGTTCTATGAAAAAGTGCCCCTTCAGGTTCTAATTAATTCTCTCCCCTCTCATCTATGCTCTGAGTTCATGATTTCCCAAGATGTTGAGTGACTGCAAGAACAGGCCCTCCCTCTGATGACAGCCGACGTTCATCTCGAGCGAGAACATGAGGGTGTTAACAGAGCTTCAGAAGGAAAACAGAAGTGCTTGTGAAGACATGGCCGGAGAGTTGCGCTGGTGGCAGGGGACATAAGATCACTGTTCCATGAGCACATTCTATTCTTACCTGATTCAATTTTATTTAAGATGGTCCTTGCACATTTCAGAAATGCTTCTTCCACATTTTCCCCAGTCAGTGCACTGGTCTCCAGGAACATCAGCTCTACAGCGGGAATACCAGAAAGAACCTCAGGTGAGCCATTCAGAAACACGCAGTTACGTGCTGCCACCTTAACGTCCCAGGTACGATGGTACCATTGCTGTCTGAAACAGGGGCAACGCGCAAGGAGGGGATGCTTGCTGTCCTGTTGACCTCAGCTGCATGACAGATGGGACAGGGGAAGCTTAGTGATTCGTCACGAGGCTACAGTAACTCCTGGTGACTGGTGCCAGAAGTGGATACAAGTACGACATTTAAAGACAGTTGGACAGGTACGTGGATAGGAAAGGTGCAGAGCAGGGGCTCCACAGACCACTTGCTTAATAGTATTGGTTCACGGTATAAAAAGGGTTGGTGACCCCTGGCATAGAGGGATATAGGTCAATCGGAGTGGATTGTCCTTGAGGTCTCCTTCCAAGCTGGGCTGTTTTATAATTCTATACAATTCCCTCTGATGGAAACTACCTCCTCTACCCTCTAAACTTGGAACTGCTTTTCCCAGGCTTCTGGGATTTTAAGAGAGAAAGTCAAACCTTTGAAAGCCCAACAAGAAAAGGGAGCTCTGAGCAAATGCAGGCCCTATGGAGGTCCAATGGCAGCAGCAAATTCAACTTCACATTGAATCAAGACTGTTAGTGAACCCCACTTCTGACACAATAAGTGAGATATGATTCCAGGATGATAAAGAAAAGCCCAGACTTCCAAATATTCACTGGAAACCCCAGTTCAAATGGAAGCACGTCCCTTATAGGCTCCTGACAAGGTACATGTCGCTCTAGTCCACAAACCCCTCGGTTAATGGTATAGGTTCAAGGCATTAAAAAGGTTTGGAATCCTTGCTCTAGAGTGTTGGTTGCACAGTGCCAGTGACTTCCCGGTACTGATTAGCTCAGGTTAAGCTGGAAAAAAATGACTAGACAGCCAAGAGTTACCGTTTTCTTGTGCAAAGCGCGAAGCCTCCAGGAACGTGACCTCCCGATCAGCATCCAAGTCCTTCTTGTTCCCACAGAGAATTATGACGATATTAGGACTGGCAAGGGTCCGGGCATCTGTCAACCAGTTTGTGAGTGCATTGTAGGTCTCACGGCTTTATGAAGAAAGAAGACAGGACAATTACATTTCAAGTTTTGGTGGGTAAGCTTTAGGGAATCAAAGTGACGAGGTACAAATGATCCATAAGCTAATGGAGGGGTTCCCAACCGTTTTTTTTTAGTATCAGGACCAACATTATTAAGCAAGGGGTCCATGGACCTCAGGTTGAGAACCCCTAAACAGAACAGGGTTGACCCACTGGAATTCCTCCAGCAGTATCAGTTTCTTACATCATTCCTACTCTCTACCCTCCCCATCTGGATCCACCGTCTATCACCAGCCAGCTCTTCCTCCTCCACCTTTTTAATCTCTCAGCTCACTGACTGTCCGTTTCTCCCCACGGAGGTGGCTCAGCATTTCAGCAGCTGCAATCTCCCGAGTCTCACCAGCATTTCTGAGCTTGCCGGTAACATGGGCTGAGTGGGCAAATTGTGGAGAAAGCACAAAACAGATTTCAAAGTAATTCGGATGTCAAGTGAGTGGGCAAATCCATGACAGACGCAGAGAAAGTGAATGGGAAAACTAAACAAAATACTGGTCACAGTTCTGTGAAAAAGTCTTAGGTGTGTGTACGCATGCATATATAGAGACCCAGATCAGAACCAAGTTTATCAATGTCACATATGTTATGAAATTTGGTTTATCTGTGACAGCAATACGGTACAATTCATAAAATTACTGTAGTACTGTCCAAAAGTCAGCTCTATATATATATATGGTTGGGAAAATGGAAAGGGAGAGGGGAGGGAGCAGGAGGTAGCAGAAAGATATTCTGTAATGATCAATAAACAATAAACCAATAGTTTGGAATCAGATGACCTTGCCCGGTATCTCAGTCTACACTCTGCCACCCCATAGACCCTGGCACTCCTTCTCTGCCACCTGTCCCTCACCTCTCCCGTGGCTCTCCACCCTCGCCATTCCCAAAATCCTTCACTCCCTACAGATTTACAAACTCGCTCTCTGCTCCATGTTGACAAATCCAGTACAGTGCAAAAGTCTTAGGCACCCTAGCGATATAATGTGCGCCAAGACCTTTGCACAGGACTGTAGATGGTGACGGATTAGAAAATGTTGATGGGCAAACCACTGAACGCAAGCATGCGGTTGCACCCAGCGGTTACAAATGGTGGAGTACAGGAACAAGAATCTTGGTGAGACAACATGTGGAGTGATGTGCACAGCTTTAGATTTCTCCTCAAGGCAGACACAATACAGTGTCAGGAAATGTATGCTCATGCACTTCAGTAGAAGACTATTTTCTACATGGAGAGAAGAATTCAAAAATTCTGAGTTGCAAAGGGATTTGGGAGTCCATGTTCAAGATTCCCTGAAGGTTAACTTGCAGGTTGAGTCGGTGGTGAGGAAGGAAAATGCCATGTTAGTTTTCATTTTGAGAGGACTAGAATATAAAAGCAAGGATGTAACATTGAGGCTTTATAAGGCACTGGTGAGGCCTCACTTGGAGTATTGTGAGCAGTTCTGGGCCCCTTATCTAAGAAAGGATGCGCTAACAGTGCAGAGGGCTTGGAGCAGTTTAACAAAACCAATTCCAGGATTGAAAGGTTTATTATATGAGGAGCTCTGGGCCTGGTACTCACTAGAATTCAGAAGAATCAATTTGGGCATGAGGGGATACAGGGAGAAGGTAGGAAATGGAGGCCGAGAGTGAAATGATGGAGCAGACTCTACGGCCAAATGGCCTAATTCAGCTCCTATCTCTTAAGGTCTTACTGTATATTTACTATCACATGAGTGTAATGAAAGGTGCACTGGAAAGGTTGATCACATGACAGAGGTTAGATTAATCAAGTACAGTCAACAGTTCAGAAGAATAGAAGTAAATCTCATTGACTGGGCTCAACAGGCAGGGTTTACAAGCTCAGAACTTATTACCACAGATCTTGGCCGTGAAATTTGTTGCCTTACAGCAGCAATATAATCAACATCATTATGTACCATGTTGTATGACATAGGCGATCAAACAGGAACAACAGGTATTTTAAAAAAAACTTCAGATAGATTACTGTAGTCTAAAAATAGGCATCTGCTAACTATGTCAGTAACAGGTCCCTTGTGGCAAAATATTACTCAGAGACTCTTTAGATTCCAAGAGTGACATGTTTGATCAGTGTCATCCAGGATATAGTTTGTGCAAAGCAGGCACTGGTAACTGACTGACTTGTAAAACAGAACTGGACCATTTATTGTGACTGACTAAAATTAAGTCACAAACAGAGTTGTATTTGCAAAATATTTCCTTATTTCACACTGGAAACCTTCAGGAAAGTCTGAGAGAATCCCGGAGCCTCACAGAAGAATCCCATAAGGCTGTGTGCTTACCCCCTGTTCTACTCGCTTTACACTTATGACTGTGAGGGCAAGAACACCCTCAATGCCATTCTCCATTTGCTTACAACATCACTGTCGTTGGCTGAATCAGCATAGAGGAGGGAGATTGAAAATCTGGCTGAGTGGTGCCACGACAACAACCTCTCCCCCAATGTCTGCGAGACCAAGGAGCTGATTATCGACGTCAGGAGGAGAGGGTCAGCAACTTTAAATTTCTCAGTATTTCCCTGTCATTTCATAGAATCTGACATGGGTCCTGCACGTTTTGCCATTATGACTGCACCTCTACTTCTTTAGAAGTTTGCAAAGAATCAGCACATCATCTAAAACTTAGACAAACTTCTATTGATGTGTGGTGGAGAATATATTGAAGGAATTTCAGGATGAATATTGTATAGATTTCTCGACGTTAAATTGAACTATTGATTGCATCGTGACTTGGTGTGCAAACATCAATGTAAAAGCCTACAAAAAAGGAGTGGAATCTGCCCAATCCATCGAGGGTAAAGCCCTCCCTACCACTGAGCACAGCTATTCAAAGTGTTGTTGCAGGAAAGCAACATCCACCATGAAGGACCCCCATCATCCAGGTCGTGCTCCCTGCTCACTGCTGCCATCAGGAAGGAGGTACAGGAACCTCAGGGCCAATACCACCAGGTTCAGGAACAGTTATTACCTCTCAACCATCAGGCTCTTGAATCAGAGGGGATAACCACTTGCCCCATCACTGAACTGTTCCCACAACCTATGGACTCATTTTCAAGCTCAAGGACAGCTTCTATCCCACTCTGATAAAACTATTGAAGCTAGTACGATAAGATGACCTCATTATGGCTTCGCACCTTATTGTTTACCTGCAGTCAGTACATGTAACATTTTAAACTACATTTAAACATGATAAGGTATGCAAATAACACACACAAAATGCCGGAGGAACTCAGCAGGCCAGGCAGCACCTCTGGAAAAGAGTACAGCTGCTGTTTCAGGCCAAGACCCTTCAGCAGGACTGGAGAAAAAAAAGATGAGGGGTAGAATTAAAAGGGGGGAGGGGAGGGAGAAACACAAGGTGACAGGTGAAACCAGGAGGTGGAGAAGTGAAGTAAAGGGCTGGAAAGTTGATGGTGAAAGAGATACAGGGCTGGAGAAGGAGGTGTCTGATAGGAAAGGACAGAAAGGAAAGAAAGGGAGCGGGGAGAATTACTGGAAGTTAGAGAAATTGACGTTCATGCCATCAGGATGGAGGCCACCCAGATGGAACATAGGGCGTTGCTCCTCCAACAGTGGGGGAGGCCATGGATAGATATTGCGGAATAGCAATGGGAAGTGGAATTAAAATGGGTGGCCACTGGGAGATAGAGTATGCAAATGCTGGAAACCCACAGAATGCTGGATGAACTCAGCAGGTCGGGCAGTATCGATGGAAATGAATAAACAGCTGACGTTTTCAGCTGAGACCCTTTTTCGTGACTGAAAAGGAAGGGGAGAAGACTTCGGAATAACATGGTGGGATGAGAGGGAGGAGGCTAGTTAGAAGGTGATAGATAGGCGAAGCCAGGTTGGTAGGAAAGGTAAAGGGCTGGAGAAGAAGGAGTCTGACAGGAGAGGGGAGTAGACCATAGAAAGGGAAGGAAGAGGGTACCCAGGTGAACGAGATAGGCAGGTGAGAAGAGGTAAAAGGCCAGAGTGGGGAATAGAAGAGGGGAAGGGAGGAATTTTTTTTAAACCGGAAGGAGAAATTGATATTCATGCCATTGGGTTGGAGGCTGCCAAGATGGAACATAAGGTTTCGGGCCGAGACCTTCGTCAGGACTGACGAGATACAGGACTGACTTCGTCAGGGTCTCCGCCCGAAACATCGACAGTGCTTCTCCCTATAGATGCTGCCTGGCCTGCTGTTTTCCACCAGCATTTTGTGTGTGTTGTTTGAATTTCCAGCATCTGCAGATTTCCTCATGTTTGGAATAGAAGGTTTTACCTTGTACCTCCTGAATGCATTACTGCAATGCATTCTGGACGGACAGTATGCAAATTCTTCACTGTAGCTCAGTATGTGACAATAATAAACTACTTTACCAATGAATTAACAGGATAACAGGCCTTTACACTTCATATCCCAAAGTGCCACATCTCACATTTGGCTTGTCTGCATAGCATGATCTGCCCGGACAGCACTCAAACAAGTTGAACTTGAACTGGGATAATGTAAAGGTGAGACCCATCATAAATTGTCAAGTTTTTGGCCACTGGAAATTCCCACTTGTGGCAGATGCTTCGTCAAGCTCCTCTGCACTATCACAATCGGGACTTCCCAGTGGCCAAGCATCTTAATTCCGATTCCCATTCGGACTTATCAGTCTGTGACCGGCTCTTGTGCCGAGATGAGGCCACCCTCAGGGTGGAGGAGCAACACCTTAAATTCCATCTGGGTACCCTCCAACCTGATGGCATGAACGTCCACCTCTCCTTCCAGTACACAAATCCTCTTCCCCCATCCCCTTCAATTCCCCACTCAGGCCTTTCACCTCTTCTCACTTGCCTATTATTCCCTGTGTCCTTTCCTTCCCTTTCTATGGTCCACTCCCCACTTCTATAAGATTCTTTCTTCTCCACCCCTTTACCTTTCCCACCACCTGGCTTCACCTACAGGCTAGCTGCCTTCCCCTCCCACCCCCCAACTTTTTATTTTGCCCTTTCCCAAAGAAGGGTCTTGGCATGAAACATCGACTGTTTGTTCATTTCCAGAGACGCTGCCTGGCCTGCTGAGTTCCTCCAGCATCTTGTGTGTGTTGCTTTTGATTTCCAGCAGCTGCGGACTTTCTTGTGTTTCAAGTTTTTCCACTGAAGCTCGATCTACAGGATGATAATAAACCAATCCCCAGAACTGGCAACAGTCTGACACACCACCACCCGCGTTTTGCCCATTAGCTTGTTGACAGGTGATCTCTGCCTGTTCCACACAATGAAGCACCAGTAGTGACCCTGCCAAGCTTTGCTGCAAGCTGTTCACTATTTATTTCGGAAAAAGACATCAAGGGGCCTTTTTATTTAGCTTATACAAAAATATTTTACTCTTAACACCTCACTGGACGTATTCATCCTAAATACACCTGACAGCTAGTTTAACCTGAATCCTGATCGGGGAATGACATTGCTGGAGCGGATTTGGAGGCAATTCAATGAGGCAGGGCCCGAGAGCGAGAGAAGACCTGAGATTTGATCGATTTAATTGCTGGGCCAAATTGGAAAGATCAGGTACAGGCTGAATTGAGGCAGTGGGGCTCTGGCCCGACAGCATATTGAAGCAGCATGGCCTGGGAGTTTCCAAGAGTGAGGACCGACCCGGGATTTGGACAATTTAAGTGTGGGCCAGAGGTGAGGGATGAGATCAGTACAGATCACTGCTTAGCAAGATTTACATGTCCCTACACTGAACTGAGACTGCAACTAACAGGACTGTGGATCGGCTACAGTGATTTTGTGGCTGTGGTCTCACCTTCATGAACATCTGTTTTGAATGTTATTTGCTTACTTTTGTTGTTTCTACAATCAGTTTTCTTTCCTGCACATTGGGTGCCTGACAGTCTTTTTTTAAAATGGGTTCTATTAGGTTTCTTTATTTTGTGGCTGCCTGTAAGGACACCAATCTCAAAGTTGGTAATAAATACATACTTCAATAATAAATGTACTTTGAACTTTGAATATTTATTTATCGAGAAATACAGCACAGAGTAGGCTCTTCTGGCCACACCACCCCAACAACTATGATTTAACACCAGTCTAATCACAGGACAATTTCCAATGGCACACACATATATCAGGGTCGAGTGCTTCCCCATGCCTTATTTGGTGCATCGGGCAGCAACCTTGCAATTTCTTTAGCATTTCTCTGTTTTACAAGGCTGAGTTGCTAGCTCAACGCTCAACCTAGCACAGGTGGAACTCGTGCAAGGAGCCAGCCAAATTCGAACCTAGGACCTCTTACTCCAAAGTCTGGGTGCAGATAGCACTACATCGTTGGCACATATATACATATTTACTGTAATTCACATTTTTATATTATAGTGTCCTTCTGCCACAAAAACAACAGATTTCACTACATACGCTGGAGATATTAAACCCAGTTGTGATTCTGTAGATGCTGGAAACCCAAAGCAACACACACTTCATGCTGGACGAACTCAGCAAACCAGGCAGCATCTATGGAAATGAATAAATAGTTGACATTTCAGGCTGCTGTTCTCGGTCCTGAAGAAGGGTCTCAGCCCAAAAAGTTGACTGTTTGCTCATTTCCACAGATGGTGCCTGATCTGGCGAGTTCCTTCAGCATTTTGTGTGCACTCCCAAGCTTTCAGCCGCATTGGCTTGCTGCCTGAAGCTTTGCCCTTTTCCAAGACTTTTTAGAGAGTTATTTGCTGTGGTGTTTGCTTTGGTTTGTGCATCCTGTATGCTTCTTAACTTTCTAATTATCTGTGGTTACGCTGACTGCTGTCATTGGGTTTAAATAACATTAATATATGATTGTACTAGAAAGCCTATCACCTATCACCTCCCAGCTTCCCACTTCATCTTCCCTCCCCTGCCCACCTACCTTTCCCCCCTCACCTATCACTTTCTAGCTTGTGGAGGGGTGGAAGGGTGGAGGGGGATCTTTGAATTTGATTGGCTCATGTTTCTTTGGCTCTAGGGGTTTGTAGATGGTATCTATTTTGAGGTAAGAGAACGGGGTGGGAGCAGGGGTAGTCTATATTAACACGAGCACTCCGAGAGAGAAACACCAACAACTGTGCACTGAGGATGTAATCTTCACCGGTTATCAAATGTCTGCAAGCCCATTAGTAAGCCGTAATATTAGACTCCTCAGCCCGAGCTATCAGTATTCAGCACCATCCTGAACAGCCTAGTACATCAAGAAAACGAGCCTCCTCTCAATGGGCCCTATGTTTCTCACTACCTCGCAAAGCAACTAACCTAATCAAAACACCAGACATCCTGGACACCCTCCCTTCTTCTCCTCCTTCCCACTGGGCAGAAGATACGAAAGCCTGAAAGTGCGGCCAGGCTCAAGGACAACGTCTATCCTGTTGTTATAAGACTACTGAACGGTCCCCTTATACAATAAGACCGGCTCTTGACCTCATAATCTGATAAATGGTTCAACAACTGCCATTACCTCTCCTGGCTCATGACAGCATGCCCTGCATTTTCAGCATTTGAACAGAGGCTGTATTTCAAAAATATTGTTAGCGGCTTCAGGGTGTACCAAATTTGTGAGGCCAGCTAACCAAATCAAGTCAAGTTTACTGCCTTTTTACTATATACATGTATACTGTCAAATGAACCTGAAACAGGGTTTAAAGCATTGTAGTACACATAACATAGGAAAGTAAGAAATCTACAAATGAATTACACATAAATAAAGTGCATAAATTAAATATTGTAAGGTCCAGTACAAATGCAAACTCCTTTATTAATAATGCCCTCTTAGCTTGATAATTGTAGTACATTGTTGGTATATGTTATCGGAGAAAGAATCATAAGGACTAATAACCAATATATTGCTCGTTATGTGCTGGGTTGTATGACATAGGTGATCATGAACTTTCCATGACCATGATTGTTCTGGCCAGTGTCTTTACAAGATGGGTGACCCCGGCCATTATCAACTCTCTTCAGAGATTGTCTGCCTGGCGTCAGTGGTCGCATAACCAGGTCTTGTGATCTGCATCGGCTGCTCGTACGACCATCCACCACCTGCTTCATGTGACCCTGATCGGGGGCTAAGGATGACTTGCAGACTAGCGGAGGGAAGGATCGCCTTACACCTCCTTTGGCAGAGACGCATTTCCACCCATGTTATAATTATGTTATAGCATGCATCAACTATTGTAATAGAAAATTAGATTTACTGCTAGACCTGTGGATAATCATTTTATCCTGTAATCTGGACCGAGTCTGTAACTAAATTACATCTTCTGGTAGCCAATATTCTGTTAAAATGTAGATTTACTGGTAGTTTCATCAACTGAGAATGTTAAGGCTCTACCAAATTCATGCTCAGATAAATCAATATTGATGGGTTTTCAACAAATTGCCCACCATTTCAAACACCAACTCCGTGGAAGGATCAGAAGTGGAGACCGTGAGCAATTTCAAAAGTCCCTGGGTGTCAATATCTTTGAGGATCTAACCTTGAGCCAACACATCAATGCAGTTACAAAGAAGACATGACAGAGCTAGGCGTTTGAGGAGATTTGGTATGTCACCAAAAACACTCTCAAATTTCTAGAGCTGTACTGCGGAGAGCATTCCAACTGGCTGCATCACTGCCTGGTATGGGTGTAGGGTGGTGGGTGTAGGGTGGTGGGGGTACTACTGCACAGAATCGAAATAAGCTGTAAACCCAGTCAACTCCATTATTATGGGCACTAGCCTCTGTACTATCCAGGGCATCTTCAAAGAGCGATGTCTCGAAAGGGCAGCGTCTGTCATTAAGAGCCCCCGTCAACCAGGTCTTGTTCTTATTGCTGTCAGCAGGAAGAAGGTACAGAAGCCAGAAGACACACACGCAACAATTCAGGAACAACTTCTTCCCCTCTGCCATCCAATTTCTGAATGGACATTGAACCCATGAACACTACCCTACTTTTTATTTCTATTTTTGCACTACTTATTTAATTTAACTTTTATATATATTTATACACACACAAACACACACGAAGTACATTAAATCTGCCAAATGTTCAGTGTGTTATTCACATTTTCTCTATTACTATGTACTGCGTCACAAAGACAAAACACTTCATGACATGTGATGGTGATATTAAACCCGATTCTGATCTTTGTTTGCTCCTGCAGTATTACGTTCAGTGGTCAGCCCCACCATTCTCCAAAACCTCTGCATTTCTCCACCTCTGGACTTAAATACTGCCACTGATGGTCGTGGCTTCCATTAGCCAACCCCTTGTTCTTGAACTTCCTCTCTCAAACTCTCTACCATCTTCTTCCTTCCTTATACAACCTTGCATTAAAAAAAGATGCCTGAAATGGAATCGCAAGGCAGAAAATGCTGGCAAATACAAGTTCATCCAACAAGTACTGTTTGTGTCCGGTGGTGGGGTGCAGATTTGGCTTTACCAAAAGAGGTGTAAGGTACTTCTTCCCTCTGCTCGCCTGCAGGTTACCCTTGGGCAAAGTGTAGCACCTAGTGCATATCACAAGTCCTGGTTATCTGGTTATGTGACCACTGACTACAGGCAGACAATCTCTGAAGAGTATTGATAACGGTTGGGGAGGGCCTTGTAAAGACACTGCCCAGAAGAAAGCAATGGAAAACCACTTTTGTAGAAAAATTTGCCAAGAACAAGCATGGCCATGGATAGACCGTGATCACCCACGTCATATGGCACAGCACATAACGAGTGAACAAACAGTTCTTATCTAATGGATAAAACACTGCGTGTTACTTTGTACAAAGGAGAGCAGAACATGTGGAACGTACCTTGTGATGTCGTATACCAAAAGTGCACCTGCTGCTCCTCTGTAGTAACTCCTCGTTACCGACCTGGAAAAAAAACAGGAAAGGGCAAAGAAAATATGAGCTTAAGATTAATTCGCAGAACATGGCGTTGTCTGCCAGCTCCAGCATGACTCCTGTTGAACTGTGTCTTGCTGGGCCAATCTGAAATTCTGGCATTAGTAAACCATATTAACATGGGTGTATGGTCAAATATTCTGTGTGGGTAAAGACAGTTGACAGTTGATAAAACATAAGAACGGAAACAGGCCATTCAGCCCATCGAGTCTGTGATACCATTTGATCATGGCTGATTTATCCTCCCTCTCAAAACCCCTTTCTCTTGCCTTCTCCCCTAACCTTTGACACCCTTACTAATCAACAGCTCATCAACCTCCCTTTTAAATATACCCAATGCCTTGGCCTCTAAAGCATCAGTGGGACATTATAGAATCAGATAAGTTTTTACAAAAATATGATAATTTAGTCATCAGCACTAATTTTTCCAAACTGAGAAAACATTTAATTGAACTTAATTGTTGCTTCCTTGCTCACTGTGGCAGGAGTGATACCTCTTTCCCTCGTCAGTGAGAGAGAGCCTGTGGGACGGCGAACTGCTAGGATGAGTAGTGGTTTTTGATGGAATCGAGACCAATGTTCTCTTTGGGGCTTTCATGGTGGCATGGTGGATCATGGGAGGGGGGGGGGGGTGGAAACAGAAGCCTTTTGCTGGAACAAGGAGGAGGATTAATGCTTTGCTGTTGCTTGTGTGTGGGTGGGAGGAGGGGCTTTGGGGGTTCTAATGTTTTTCTATCGTTCATTCTTTGGGTTTCTTTCAGTCTGTGAAGAGTAAGAATTTCATGTTGTATACTAAACACATTCTCTGGTACTAAATGGAACCATTGAACTAATATTCACCAAAGCCAGATGCTTGTAGATCAGTAGCATGAGCCTCTGGATAATTGATCCAGCAACTTAGCCAGTGCTTCTACATCTTAATGATTCAGTCAGGAAGAGTAAATCAATATTTGACTGAAGAGGGTAGGGCAGGGACATTGTTTGCATAGACTTTAGTGAAGCTTTTGACAAGTTCTTTCACTGTAGGCTGATCCAGAAGATTACGACTATGTGGTCTGTGTAGATTTGGTAGTTTGTATTGAAAATTGGCTTGGCAGAGAAAACAGAATAGTGGTGGATGGGTGTTGATCTGGTTGGAGGTTTGTGACCAGTGATGGGACCTCTGTTCTTTGTGATACACAGCACTGTGCAAAAGTCTTAGGCACATTAATAGCTAGGGTGCCTAAAACTTCTGTAATCTTATGTATTGCACTTTTCAACCGCCGCACACAGAAAAAAAATTGACATAAGTGAGTGATGATAAACCTGATTCTGATATGGGTCTCTGTTGTGGACTGAGAGTGGGGAGGGGGCAGGGAGAGGGGAAATCATGGATAGGAGAAGGGGAGGGAGAGGGCAGGGAATGAAAAGTATCTGATAGACATCCTGTAATGATAATAGACCATTTGTTTGGAATCAAATGACCTTGCCTGGTGTCTCAGGAATGGCTGTGTCTGCATCCCATACCACTACCAATACCCTTGGAGAGTAATAGACAATAGGTGCAGAAGTAGACCATTCGGCCCTTCGAGCCTGCACCGCCATTTTGAGATCATGGCTGATCAATTACTATCATGGAGAAGATAACAGCAGCTGTTAATCATAACCTGGAACAATTTGATTCATACTGGGAAAAATGGTTTAACTACATAATGCCTCATAGACCTGATTTTATTCTCACAAATCAATGAATCTGTTGTAAAAAAAAAGATCACTCCCTAATTGTACATAGTTCTTTCCTTTTGCTTGTTTTTTCTTTCTGATTAACAGATGCTGTTATCTTCTCCATTTTGTAAATGTCCATTGTAATTTCCATCCATGTATTTAAAGTTGGGCTCTCCTGTGATAACCATTTCCTAGTACGAGTCTTTTTACCAGCCACCAACAGTATATTCATTAAAAAAGTATGATTACCCCAGATAAATACTTTGTGGAGATTTTGTGATATATACTATTATATGATATATATGTACAATGTCTGAAATACATCTTATGGAAATGTTTGTTTGATAAACTTCGATAAAAAAATAAATTACAAAAAAAATTTGGCTGAAAATGTAGATGGGCTGAGTAGTAAGTTTGTAGGCAAACACAAACATTGAGGGAGTTGGAAGTGGTGAGGAAGGTTGTCAAAAGCTTCAGTGGGATATCGACCAGTTGAAAATACAGAGACTAGAGTTAGAGGTCATAGGTTAAGGGTGAAAGGTTAAATATTTAAGGGGAACCTGAGGGGGAACTTCAGAGGGTGGAGTTCTTGCAAGTGACCAGAGAACCTTTGGAAATATCACATCCAAACCCAACCTTTGGAGCCTTTGGACCTTAACCACCAGGTTCAGGAGCAGTTATTATCCCTCAACCATCAAGCCTCCTGAACCAGCGTGGATAACTTCACTCTCACCTCAACACTGAACTGACTTCACAACCTATGAACTCACTTCCAAGGACCCTACAACTCATGTTTTCAATATTATTTAATGCTTATTTATAATTATTTTGTTTTCTTTTGTATTTGCTCAATTTGTCACCTTTTGCACATTGGTTGTTTGTCTGTCTTTGTGTGTAGTTTTTCATTGATCCTATTGTGTTTCTTTGTACCTACTGTGAATATAGAACATTACCACACAAGTCAGGCCTTTTGGCCCTTGACATTGTGCTGACCTTTTAACCTTCTCTAACCCTTCCCTCCTACACTGCCCTCCATCTTTCTATCGTCCTAGTGCCTATGCAAGAATTCCTTAAATGCTCCAATGTACCCCTCTCCCTCTCCACCACTCTGTGCTGCAAGTTAATCTTTACACCTTCAGCGGAAGTTTTCCTGTCTATGCAATCCAATTTAGCCATTACCAGAGATTTCTTTCTCAGTGTCGTATATGGCGACATATATGTACTTCGATAGAACTTACTTGGAACCTTGTCCACAATAAACATCACAAATGCACAGATTTGAGAGAGTGACCAGAGACTTGAGAGACACTGGAATGGCTATCCTGATCCCACAGCTTCCCATCGCTTGAGTTGACTGGATAGGCTGGGACAGTTTTACCTGGAGTAAAAAAGGTTGATGGATAACCTTACAGATGTTTATAACATCTTGATAAAGGGAACTGCCTTTTTGACAGGGTAGGGGAGCCTACGACTTGAGTGCAGAGGGGGTAGATTTAAAGGGGATTTGAGGGGGCAACATGTTCCAGAGAGGGTGGTGAGTACGTGGAACGAGCTGCCAGAGGAAGTGGTGGAAGAGGGTATAATTAGGTTTAAAAGGTTTTGTTCAAGCTATATGAATAGGTGTAGACTGTAGGGGTTCCCAAACTGGAGGGGTCGCTAATGGTAGGGGTTGATGACTTAAAAACGGTTGGGAACCCCTAGTTTAGAGAGATTTCAGCCAAATACAAGCAATTGGGATTAGCTCAGATATAAAATATGGGTCAGCACAGAGGAGTTAGATCGAGGTGGATGACTCTATGATTCAATGAGTTTGGCGAATCTCCATCAATCAGCGACTCTCTGAGGAACAGGGAACTACTGTGTGTTCAGTTCACTTCACCGCGCACAGAATGGTAAACAGGCTTCAACCCCATCTGTCTGGCTGCTAAAGGCACTGAGACAGTCACAGTGACCAGAAAAATCACATTTCTGTGGCCAGTTGCTCAACTGGTCATTAAGGTGATCAGAAAATAACATG
Source organism: Hypanus sabinus (assembly GCF_030144855.1). Lineage (NCBI taxonomy): Eukaryota > Metazoa > Chordata > Chondrichthyes > Myliobatiformes > Dasyatidae > Hypanus > Hypanus sabinus. The sequence goes on along the minus strand of NC_082731.1, from coordinate 42,296,798 downwards.
AAAAATTATTTATGCTAAAATGGGGACACAAGAAGACTGACACTTAATGCACTAAGATGGGCAACTGCTGGTTAAAAAGGGTAAAAAATACTAAGTAAAAGACTGTGGATTCAGGAAAAGTAGAGAACCTAAAAATAATACGCAGAAGGAAACATATGAACAAAGCCATAATAAAGAGCAAATGAAAAAGGTAGATGACAGGGTGGAGATAAGTCTCTAACCAAAGGAGGTATAAGGTGCTCCTTCCCTCCACTAGCCTGCAGGTCACCCTTGGGCAAGGTGTAGCACCTGCTTAGACCCCGATCAGGGACACGTGAAGCCATGGGAGCAGGTGGTGGATGGTCGCACGAGCAGATCACAAGTCCTGGTTATGTGACCACTGACACCAGGCAGACAATCTCTGAAGAGTATTGATAATGGCTGGGGTCACCCATCTTGTAAAGACACTGCCCAGATGAAGGCAATAGCAAACCACTTAGAACCACAGAACATTACAGCACAGAAACAGGCCTTTTGGCCCTTCTTGGCTGGGCCGAACCATTTTCCTGCCTAGTCCCACTGACCTGCACCTGGACCATATCCCTCAATACACCTCTCATCCATGTACCTGCCAGCATTTACAACTTCATCTGGCAGCTCATTCCACACTCCCACCACTCTCTGTGTGAAGAAGCCCCCCCCCCCACCAACGTTCCCTTTAAACTTTTCCCCCTTCACCCTTAACCCATGTCCTCTCCCCTAGCCTCAGTGGAAAAAGCCTGCTTGCAGTCACTTATTTATACCCATCTTAATTTTATATACCTCTATCAAATCTCCCCTCATTCTCCTACGCTCCACTTTTGTAGAAAAATGTGCTAAGAACCATCATGGTCATGGAAAGACCATGATCTCCCACATTATATGACATGACACATAATGAGCGAACAAATGAGATTTATATCTGGAAGCACAGAACACATCATTCACATGTGTCATGACATGTGTTTCTTTTTGCAGCAGCAGTACAGTGCAATACATAAAATTACACTGATATAATAAGTTTATGCCGAACTTTGAAACAGATGTATAGCTTTGGGCTCACCTGAAACGCTCTTGCCCTGCTGTGTCCCAGATCTGTAGTTTAACTGTCTTGCCACCAACATTAACTACTTTCGATCCAAACTCCACTCCAATCGTGTGGTTGGAATCCTGTTTGACTGGAGATAGCACATTGAGAGGATTAAGTAAAGCATTTAATAGTGAAGGAGATAGACAGAAAGTTATTATTCACACCACTGAGCACCTCCACATTGAAGAAGTTTTAGAAAATAACCCGCTTATCTACATGAGAAAGTCTGTAGATGTTGGAAATCTAGAGCCACAGACACAATGTGCTGGAGGAACTCAGCGGGTCAGGAAGCATCTGTGGAAACGAATAAACAGTCTTGGGCCGAGACCTTTCTTCAGGACTGGAAAGGAAGAGAGGGAAAATGCCAGAATAAAAAGGTGGGGGAAGGGGAATGAGGATAGCTAGAAACTTGCCCTCTTCCCCCACCTTTTGTGCAAACCACTATGGTAAATTAGTGGTTAGCACAATGTTTAACACTAGGGGCAACTAGGGTACAACTCCTGTCACTGCCCGGAAGGAGTTTGCACGGTCTCTCCATGACCAGGTGGGTTTCCTCCCAGTGCTCTGGGTTCCTCCCACAGTCTGAAGACACTGGTTGGTAGGTTAAGTGGCGACTGTAATAAATTTTCTCATGATTAGGCATACGGCAGATCAGGCTGGGCGGTGTGGCTTTGGAGGGCCAGGAGGGCCTATTCTGTGCTCTCTGTCAGTAAATAAAAACTGATCATCCATTAGATCTTAACAAGATCTCCTGAGTAACAGATTTATGAGGGATTCATATAGGAACATGGCAGGGAGGGGGCTTTGCAGGGGGTGATAGGAAGAACACAGAGTAACCACAGGTGATGTGGCATTGGGCAGGGGTTGGAAGAGGCACAGTACCAGTAAACCACAAGGAGCGGAGGAAAAAAACCTAATCAGTTTTCTGCTTCTCCTGCACTCTGCTCAATGATCCGTAGTGGAAAGTATACCTACTGGAGCTTCAGTCTCAGTCATAATTGTTTCTCAACAGAATTGCCTCAAGGCAGATGTGAATCGTGAATTATTGCAGGGAGAGGGAAGGCGAATGCAAAACTGCATCCCATCCTGCAAACAACAGTTCACACAAGAGGAGAGGCAATCTGGCCCTGGGTTACAGCATGTGAATTAGACCTAGGCTGCCAGGGAACTCGCCAAGAGTTTCTGAGCAAAGAGAAGGAAGCCAAGAGAAAATGCAGGACAAATTTATATAGGAAGAAATCTGACATTATTACCGCAAACAGGGGCACTCCACCACACAAGGACAAGGAAAAAGCACAGGCCTCTGCCCAACATACACTCAGTGGCCACTTTATTAGGTACAGCTGTATACTTGCTTGCTAATGCAGATATCTAATTAGCCGATCATGTAGCAGCAACCCCATGCATAAAAGCATGCAAACACGGTCAAGAGGCTCAATTGTTGTTCAGACCAAACATCAGAATGGGGAAGAAACTGTAATCTGACTTTGACCGTGCAATAATTGCTGGTGCTAGATGGGGCGTTTTAAGCATTTCAGAAGCTGCTAATCTCCTGGGATTTTCATGCACAACAATTTCTAAAGTTTATAGAGAATGGTGTGAAAAATTTAAAAAGGAATCATCTAGTGAGCAGCAGTTATGAGGGCAAAAATGCCTGGTTAATGAGAGTTCAGAGGAGAATGGCCAGAGTAGGTTCAAGGCAGCAGTAACTCAAATAACCATGTGTTACAACAGTGGTGTGCAGAAGAGCATGTTGAATCTTGAAGTAGATGGGCTACAGTAACAGCAGACCGCACTGGGCTCCATTCCTGTACCTAATGAAGTAGCCACTGAGTGTATATCTATATGAAAGTCTTTGCTGGAATGCAGCTCGAGACTCCGAGCACAGCTGTAGCTGTAAGAAGCAAACTCCACTGAAATGACAGACTTACATTTGTTTTCAATAAACTGATGAAGAAGACATGATTTCCCTGTTCCCGCACTGCCGATAACCAGGAACTTAAACAGGAAATCTATGGGAGGAAGAGAAACAGAAATCAATACAGCGAGAGCGGGTCTGCACTGAAGTTGCACCCTTGGGAAGTGGGTGAGTCACTTTATAATAACTCGAGCCTTAGGTCAGTTCTGACATCTGCCATATGACATCACTGTTGTGCACTTTCAGGGGTCGACACTTTGTACAAACCATTCAATGTGCTCCATTTTCCTGCTTCTACACTGCTGAGCAGTACTTTCACATCAGGCTCACGGTTACCCTCCTCCACCCACACTCTACCTGCCCATCGTCACACACTTCTCCCGATGGTTGCCCTGCCCTCCAGAACTGCCTTACTTGGTTACATGCTCCAAATCAGATAGAATCAGGTCTAATATCATTGGCATATGTCATGAAATTTGTAGTACATCGCAATACAGTATAACAAGAAAAATGATAAATCTCAAGAACAGCGCTGTGCAAAGCTCTTAGACTTATACATATAAATACATAATATATAGCTACGGAGCCTAAGACCTCTACACAGTACTGTAGTAATTTTATGTATTGCACTGTACTGCTGCCACAAAAAAAGTTTCATGACGTATGTGAGTGATGACAGACCTGATTCTGATCTGGGTCTCTGTTGTGGACTGAGAGTTGGAAGGGGGCAGGGACAGGGGAATCATGGTTGGGAAAAGGGGAAGGGAGAGGGGAGGGAGTGGGAAGCACCAGAGAGACATTCTGTACTGATCAATAAACCAATTGTATGGAATCAAATTACCTTGCCTGGTGTCTCAATACTGAATGTGTCTGCACCTGCGCCACCCTCCGGCCCGGCACTCCTTCTCTGCGACCTATTGTGTGTGTGTGTGTGTGTGTGTGTGTGTGTGTGTGTGTGTGGTGTGTGTGTGCGTGTGTGGTGTGTGTGTGCGTGCGTGCGTGTGTGGTGTGTGTGTGTGTGTGTGTGGTGTGTGTGTGCGTGCGTGTGGTGTGTGCGTGCGTGTGTGGTGTGTGTGTGCGTGTGTGTGGTGTGTGCGTGCGTGTGTGGTGTGTGTGTGTGGTGTGTGTGCGTGCGTGTGGTGTGTGTGTGCGTGTGTGGTGTGTGTGTGCGTGCGTGTGTGGTGTGTGTGTGTGTGGTGTGTGTGCGTGCGTGTGTGGTGTGTGTGTGTGTGGTGTGTGTGCGTGCGTGTGTGGTGTGTGTGTGTGTGGTGTGTGTGCGTGCGTGCGTGTGTGGTGTGTGTGTGTGTGTGTGTGCGTGCGTGTGTGGTGTGTGTGTGTGTGTGTGTGGTGTGTGTGTGTGTGTGGTGTGTGTGTGCGTGCGTGTGGTGTGTGCGTGCGTGTGTGGTGTGTGTGTGTGTGTGTGTGTGTGGTGTGTGTGCGTGCGTGTGGTGTGTGTGCGTGTGTGGTGTGTGTGTGCGTGCGTGTGTGGTGTGTGTGTGTGGTGTGTGTGTGCGTGCGTGTGTGGTGTGTGTGTGTGTGGTGTGTGTGTGCGTGCGTGTGTGGTGTGTGTGTGTGTGTGTGTGTGTGTGTGGTGTGTGTGCGTGCGTGTGGTGTGTGTGTGTGTGGTGTGTGTGCGTGCGTGTGGTGTGTGTGCGTGCGTGTGGTGTGTGTGTGCGTGTGTGGTGTGTGTGTGCGTGCGTGCGTGTGTGGTGTGTGTGTGTGTGTGTGTGTGTTGTGTGTGTGTGTATATATCTTTGTATATATCTATAAAAAAATTAAATAAGTGCTAAAAGAGAGAGAGAAAAGTATTGAGGTAATGTTCATGGGTTAAATTTCCGTTCAGAAATCTGATGGCAGAGGGGAAGAAGTTGTTCCAGAATTGTTGAGTGTGTGCCTTCAGGCTCCTGTACCTCTTCCTGATGGTAGCAATGAGAAGAGGGCACATCCTGGGTGATGGGATCCTTAATGATGGATGCAGCCTTTTTGAGGCGTTGCCTTTTGAAGATGTCCTAGATGCTGGGGAGGCTGGTGCCCATAATGGAAATGACTGAGTTTACAACTTTCTGCAGCTTTTCTGATTCTGTGCAGTGGCCCCTCCGTACTTCCTCTTCTATCAAATTCCATCTTCGGCTCCTTGTTGCCTCTGCTTCCAGCCTCTCACTATTTCCACTTTCTCCTCATCCATATGCCTATCACACCTCTTCACCTGGATTCACCTATCACCTGCTAGCTTGTGCTGCTCCCTTCCCCTATACTACGTGTTTTTCTATACTGGCCATCTCCTCTATCTTCCAAAACAAATGCAGGGTCTCAGCCCCACAGTGTCAAATGCCCATTTCTCTCCATAGATACCATAACATATAGGAGCAGAATTATGCCATTTGGCCCATCGAGTCTGCTCCATCATGGCTGATCCATTTCCTCTCAGCCCATCTCCTGCTTTCTCCCCATATCCTTCATGCCCTGACTAATTAAGAATCGATCCACCTCTGCTATAAATACACTGAATGACTTGGCCTCCACAGCCAATGAATGCCACAGATTCACCACTCACTGGCTGAAGAAATTTCTCCTCAGCTCCGTTCTGAAAGGACGCCCCTCTGTTCTGAGGCTGTGTCCTCTGATCCTAGACTTCCCCCACCATAGGAAACATCTTCTCCACACCCATTCTACTGAGGCCTTTCAATGAGATCCCCTCTCATTCTGTATTCCAGTGAGTACAGGCCCAAAGCCACCAAACGCTTGATAAGCCTTTCAAGCTCGGAATCATTATCAAGAACCTCATTTGCACCCTCCCCAATGTTAGCGTATTAGATAAAGAGCCCCAAACTGCTCACAATACTCCAAGTGAAGCCTCTCTACTGACACCACCTGACCCTCCACCACCTTGTGTGTGGCTCCACGTTTTGGCAGAGCCAGAGGTGATTCAGAGGTAGCATCAGCATCGCTGTCATGAAAAGCGTACGTTTCTATAGCACCTTGCTCATCCTCTGGCCATCCCAAAGTGGCTCACATTAAATATTTTTGAAGCAGAACTATAATTGTGATGTGGGAAAACACACAAGCCATTTTTGCATAGCAAGATCCCATTAAAACTTGTGATTATAATTGCATCACATGTTTCAATGTCAACTGAGAGAAAGGAAGCGGCACGGTAGGAGTTCATATGTTCTCCCCATGACCACATGGGTTTCTTCTGGGTGCTCCAGTTTCCTCCCACAGTCCAAAGACGTACTGGTTGGTAGGTTAACTGGTGCTTGTAAATTGTCCAATGAGTACCAGTGAGCTCATCTATTTAAAATGCTGGTGTAGGAAAGCAGCATCCATCATCAGAGACCCTCACCACCCAGGCCGTGCTCTTTTTTCACTGCTGCCATCAGGTAGAAGGTACAGGAACCTCAGGACTTGCACCACTAGGTTCAAGAACAGTTACTACCCCATAACCATCAGGTTCTTGAACAAAGGGGATAACTGCACTTATCTATTGAGATGTTCCCACAACCAACAATCTCGTTTTAAGGACTCTTTATCTTGTTATTTCATGCCCTCGTGCTATTTATTTTGCATTTGCAGAGTTTGCCTTCTATGCTCTATTTCAGGGGTGGCCAAACCACGGCTTGTGAGCCACATGCCGCTCTTTGGCATTCAATGTGTGGCTCATGGAAATTCGTTGGTTGATCTCCTTTTTATCATGTGCTGCCGTTGCGTAGAAGTGAATGGCAAAGTATTTTGGCAGTAAGTAGAACCGCGGGAAATCCCTTGAGACTTAATTCCATTGCTCAAGAATTGGTGAGAATCGCTACATGGTGCTGAAGACAGCTTGAAGACAGAGGCGCGAGTTTCAAAATACACGACATAGATCTACGCCGTTGAGCACTGAAGGCAAAAGTAGCACCGACACAGATCTACGTCATTTGGCGCTCAGTGTTAGTGAGTCTAGGCCTGACCTCACTCACGTCATGTACGTTAACACAGGATGCTGAATTGTGCAGACCGAGTTGGTACACTGCCGATACAAGTTTTGTTTACAAGTGTCTGTGAAAATTTTGTGAAGGAAGATGGCGTCATCAAATTGTAAGAAATGAAAATACGAAGATGAAAACAGACATTTAAAGCCACAGTGGGAAGAAGATTTTACATTCACCGTTAAAGGAGGTAAACCTTTGTGTCTTATCTGCAATGTGTCACTCAGTCATTACAAAGCCAGTGATTTGAAACGCCACGATGAAACAACTCACAAAAACTTTTCGGCTGATTATCCACGTAAATCCAAATCACGGAAAAACAAATTAACTGTGTTAAAATCGTCTCTAAATAGCCAGCAGACACTGTTGACGATGTTCAGTAAGGAAGCCGATACGACTGAAGCTAGTTTCATTGTGTCATGGAATGTTCAGCAACTAATAGCACAAACACCAGCTTCACGCCACACTACAGAGAGGCTTATCTCCCAGATCAGTGCAGGCAAAATGATGTGACATACAAGACAACCCACAAGTGGCGGTATTCATTTGTTATGTTGAATACAGTTAAAACAATCATCAGTCAAGATTTTCAAAACATTTGGTATATATGTACATTATTACTAAAACTAATACAAATTAACAGTTTAAAAAACTACACGCATGATTAAGTATTATTGTATACATGTATTTCTTAATATTTATATAAAATTTTTGTCACAAAATGTGTATGTAACAATAAAAATGTGTGTGTAGATTTTGTTCATGTCTTACGGCTCTCAAACATCTGAAGTTAACCATAAGTGGCTCTTACATTAAGTACGTTTGGCCACCCAAGTTACCATTTTTACCAATGGTAACCATAGTTACCATTCTATAGATTTGCTGAGTATGCCCGCAGGAAAAAGAATCTCAGGGTTGTATGTGGTGACATACATGTATTCCGATAATAAAACTTACTTTGTGCTTTGATTAGTCTCGGGCTAAATCAGGGTTTGCTGAGCAGTGCAGCTTGAAGGGCTATTCGATCTCAATAAATAAATTAATTAATAGGGTGTGTGACACTGGGGTAGCAATCTTCATGATACATCAGTAATAATAAATCTGATATGAGCTGGTTTCTTCACTGCCCGAGAGAGGCACTTGTTGTACAGCTCCTTCCTGCAGCAAAAGCTCAGTCACTCCCTACCAAATGCCCCAGCAGGGTGGGTCTGCTCTGGCAGACGTGGCTCCGTGCAGCTGTTAGAGGCCACGGCGTTGGCTGAGTCAGCCCTCCGAAGCTCTGAGTGCTGCTGGTTGTTTATGGAGCTTCCCCCTTCTCCCTGGAGAGGGATGTGAACTAATACAAGGTGCATCACACAGCCTGTTGTTCTGTTTAAATGATCCATGGCTGAAACCATCTCCCAGTTGTTGAGTAATCCAGCACCATCAAAATTTGGGTGGTGTTAGACTGGCCAAATTTCAGTTAATACCCTAAGCAACTTAACTCACTTGTAAGATGTTATATGAAGGTTCAATATATTTTCTAGTGAATTCAGCATACTTGGAGGTGTATGTTTTATTTTCCAGTTTAATAAGGCGCTGGTGAAACACAGTAATGACCTACCGGCAGCAAACAAAACTGCTAACTACTTTATTAATCACACTTTTTCTCAAACGATCTCTGCAATCAATAGACTGTAACTGCCCCTCAGAGAGGAGCTTTTTTATGACATGGCATTTTTGCGGTGTGAACGATAGTCTCAAAGGTGTAGGACAGCTGGGCATGGCGTGCACGGGCCTAACTGAGGTGCCAGGGCTCAGGCCCGAGAGTGGGGAATGAGCCAATGTTTGGTTATTGCTGGAGCAGGCTTGGAGCCGATTCAAAGTGGCAGGGCCAAGGCGAGGCGAGGCAGGGTCAAGACAGCGGCGTCTGGGTCCGTGAGGGAGGAACGGCACACTGTTTGGTCGGTTTAAGTGTCAGACCAGATTGGAAAAGGTCAGCGTGCCTGGGCTGGTGGAGAGGGACGAGCCTGTGTTCAGCTCACTGATCGGGAAGCACGCTTGTTTGGGCTGAACTGAGGCTGTGGCTTGCAACTAACAGGCTCCTGGACCGGCTTCATGGTTGTGGACTCACTTTTGTGAACTTCAGTTCTGAATGCTATTCGCTTACTTTCATTGTTTGCACAATTTGTTTTTTTTCCCCTACACTTTGGGCGTTTGACTGTTTTCTTTTTTTATTGGGCTTCTTTGTTTCGTGGCTGCCTGTAAGGAGGCGAATCTCAAAGTTGCATAAAGTACACATACTTTGATAATAAATTTTTACTTTGAACTTTGAACAGGGACACAGCGAGTTTAAAAGGAGTGTGGCAAACAATGACCTGGTGAGTTTAAAAGGGGGAAGATTCAAGACTATTTATTGTCAATCTTCAGTATATGAGTGTAAAAGAGAACAAAATGATCATCACTTCAGATTTAATGCAGCATAAAAAAACACAATAAGGAAAAAAATAAAACCACAATAAATATAAAAGCAATCCTATCAAACATAATATACAAGTAACTGAGTGGCCATATGTACACAAGTTTAGCTTAAATGCATAGATTGATGTTTGTACGTAGAGTGACATTAAACACAGGAGTATCTGAACATAAGGTGACTCTGACAGGAGTGTAAGGTGAACTAATGAAAAGATTGAAAAATGAAATGAAATGAAATAAGGTGAACATAAAGTGACTAAGTGAAGGAATCGGGTTTGGGCGATTTTAAAGGGAGTGCTGAAAAAAAAAAGGGCCTGATGTTGCACTACTGAGTCTGTGGAGGTTTAGCATGACACCTAAAACTTTGACAAACTTATATAGATGTGCAATAGTGAGTGTATTGACTGGCTGCATCACAGCCTGGTATGGAAACACCAATGCCTTTAAACAGAAAGCCCCACAAATGATAGTGGATTCCACCCAGTACAACACAAAGGCAAAGCCTTCCCATGAAATGCTGGTGTAGGAAAGCAGCATCCATCATCAGAGATCCTCACCACCCAGGCTGTGCTCTTTTCTCGCTGCTGCCACCAGGTTCAAGAACAACAACTACATCTCTACCATCAGGCTCTTGAATAACTTGCCCAATAACTTTCCTACAACCAATGACCTCACTTTGAGGACTCTATCTCATGTTCTCATTATTTATTGCTATTTATTTACATTTGCATTTGCAGAGTTTGTCATTTTCTGCGCTCTGGTTGATCTTTCATTGAGCCTATTTTAGCTGCTAATCTATGGATCTGCTGAGTATGCATGCAGGAAAAAGATTCTCAGCATTGTGTATGGTGGCATTAAGTACTTTGATAATAAAATCTAATACCATTTATGACTGATGTGTGGTTCACTGACCCAAACCATGAAAGCAGAAACTACTCAATGCTGCCAGGTGAAGATAGAGAATCCTGAATCAGAACTTGAGTCTTCTCTCACTAGGAGTTCTTGGTTCAAGGCATACAAAATAGCGGTATTAGTGTGATCACTCGGATCGAGTATGAGGGTGGTCTATTGCTGGGTCCTCAGGGGGCTCTACTGGCTAATCTGGGATCCACCTACCCGGGATGTTGGGGTCGATTCTCCCTATGGAAAATGCTTGCGTGTGGCTGAAGCATGGGCAGCTACCTTGACAGATCAGGGTCAGGAATCAATGGTATGGAATACAAGATGACTGGGGATCCTCCACAGTTGCACCTTCCTCTGCCATCACTGCTGTTGTGATAAGTCAACACCTTTCGTCAGCTCCATTGTTGAAATCTTAACCATAGTGACACCATCATCTCATTAGGACACAGCACCTGTGCTGAAGGCACCGTGATCAGCGCCTTCTTGATCACGGTTCATCTCTGACCTGCGCCTCACTTTGCTTCATGAACCCGAGGTCTTTTGATTATTGCTTTAATACCCAAAATCTGTTGGTCTAGAATATACTCAGCAACAGAGTGGAGCAGGTGGTGGATGGTCATATGAGCAGCCGGTGCAGATCACAAGTCCTGGTTATGTGACCACTGACGCCAGGCAGACAATCTCTGAAGAGCATTGATAATGGCTGGGGTCACCCGTCTTGTAAAGATACTGTCCAGAAGAAGGCAATGGCAAACCACTTCTGTGGAAAAATTTGCCAAGAAGAATCATGGTCATTGGAAGACCATGATTGCCCATGTCATAAGATTCAGCACATGATGATAATGAGTCTGTATCACAACAATATGCTACATACTAAGAATCATAAAACAATAGAGCACAGATTTGGGCACTTCAACCCATTGAGTCCACGCCAATAATTGTGCCCATCCAGTTAGTCCCAATTTCCTGCATTCAGCCCATATCCCTCTAAGTTACGCCCTTCCATGTACAATACATATTCAAGTGCTTATTAAATTATACTATTGTCCCTGCCTCAACCACTTCCTCCGGCAGCTCATTCCATACACTCACCACCCACTCCATGAGTAAGTTGCCCCTCAGATCCCTTTTAAATTTTTCCCCTCTCACTCATATGTTCCAAGGAAAAAAGGCCACATCTTTCCGACTTCTCCCTATATCTAGTGCTCTCCTAGTTATAGTCACTACCGTCAATATATTGTGCACCCTTTCCAGTTGATCAAAGTCTTTCCTATTCTTCCAAGAGGACCACAACCTTGTCACTGGGTTTGGAGGCTTGCATGCCTCAATTGCCTGAAGAACTATGTTGGCTGGAGTCAGAGCCTCTTGGTAGGGTCACCTATACTAAACAGGTCAAAGGGCAGAACGGTCCACCAGGTTCAAGGGTTCAGCTCAGGACTAACAACACTGATTGCTCAAAAAATAGCAATGAAGAATCTTTCTATAACTGTGTGACTGTATGAACAGACAGAGACAGAAGATCTTCATTGCTGCCCTAAATGCCAGCAGTGTAACAGGCAGCAAGTCTTCCATATTAGTGATATAAGTCTTTCATATTAGTGGGTGATGGAAACGGTCCGCAGTACTCCAAATGAAGCCTCACCAATGTTGAATACAACTGCAACATAATTCTCAGTGCCATGACTAATGAAGGTCAGTGCGATAAACATTTTTGTCTGTCACCTACACGTGAAAGTTTTCCCTTGCATCACACCAGGTCATGTGAAAGATTAACTTTAAAAAAAACGCTAATGGTTAGAATCTAGAATGAACCACCCCTGGATGCTATGTGGGCATATTTACCCAGAGCAATCTAAAGAGATAAATATTTGGAAGCAAAACACTTCCACGGCTGAGGGGAGAGAGGTCAGGGGAGCTGAACTGCTCGTGCATTGTGTTGAATATCCCCTCTCCCTCTCTCACACAAGCACTTACTGGAATCATTGTATTTCCTCTTCTGCACATCCTCTCACATTCAAACAAAGAAGTCAACAACAGCAAGATGCGTTCAATAACCCAACTACTACCAATCAAACCCTCTTCACTGGCTGTGAAGGGTGCTCTGGGACATCACAGTCTTCAAAGAAATTCAAGTAGATTTCAACATTCAATGTAAATTTATTATCAAAATACATACATATAACCATATACTATCTTGAGGTTCATTTTCTTGCAGGCATTTATAGGTAAATAAAGAAATATAGTAGAAGTTATGAACATCCATACATTTTGGGGTGTGTAGGGTGTTCAGGGAGGGGCAGCACCTCTGGGAAGGGGTTTGTCGTGTCCATTCTGGGGCTCACTTGCCTTTGGTTCCCACCAGACACTCAGCCCTCACCTGTGGCAGTGACCTCACCTCAGAAGCCAGCTTCAATCAGAGGGCTAAACCAGGTGAGGGTAGTCTTTGGCCTTGTACCCAGGTGAGATAGTGACATGCCTGCCCTAGTGGATCGGGCAGCCGAGATCTACAGTGAGATCCAAAGGCTAGGAAAGCGGTACTGCAATGCACAGTGGAGAGCAAAATGGGAGGCTAAGGTTGTGGCCACCCAATGCAACGAAGGAAGACCCGAGTTTGAGACGCTTGTTCAAACCACTGGACCCAGACTCCTGAGATTGAGAGAGTGGAACTGCTCCAGTGCAACGGCTTTTCCACTTTAAAAACTCTCCTGCACAGGCTTCCTGTCATCGTCAGACAACCACCACACACAGCAAAGACCGGCAAACATGCAGCGTGCAAGAGAGGCCAAATTGTGCCAATAACAAATTTCAGAAAAAGGAATTATATTGAGAAAATGATGGTAGAGTCCTTGAATGTGAGTCAATAGGATGTGGATTCAGTTTAGTGTTGAGTTGCCTGAAGTTATCCACTCTGGTTCAGGAGCCTGATTTTTTTAAAAATATCTCACTACCTTCATTAAGGATCGCTGAGCTGGGTGATTGCGAAAGCTCGAACGGATGAGAGTTACAACAGTGCGGGAACAAGAAAGAGAACTACTAACATTAGTAACATGAAACAGCATGCCGCAGAGAGGCTAGGCCAGACTTGAAACACAAGCCTCATTCAAACAGAGACATACAGCTTATTCCCGGTGTGAAAAGGTAGAGGAAGCAGCACATATCACTCTCAGTCCAGGTGATTTTTGTTGGTGGGACAGAGACGAGGAGTATCAAACTCCAGGTGAATCCTCAAGTGACAAGTGGGTTTGCTCTGGTCGCCTCGCAAAACACTACCACCAACTGCACATCTGGACATTGTCCATCAGAAAACACTCCTCCAAGAGGACCACAACCTTGTTGCAGAACACACACAGAAGGCTGGAGGAACTCAGCAGGTCAAGCAGCATCTATGGTGAAGAGTACAGTCGACGTTTTGGGCCAAAACTCTTCATTTACACAATGCTGTATTTCTCAATGTGGCTGTTAGGAATAGTGAGAGTGGAGTGCCACGGGAGGGGTGTGGGACAGGTGGTAGGAGTACCGGGGCAGCACTGGGTGGAGGGGGTGCAAATACGCTTAGACCTTAGATACAAGGCATGGTCACATGATTCCAAACAGTTGGTTTATTGATCATTACTGGATGTCTCACTGGTACTTCCCGCTCCCTCCCCTTTCCCCTTCCCACTCACTCTCAGTCCACAATACTTTATTAATTTACTATCACCAAACAATTGATACTAGAGCATACAATCATCACAGCGATATTTGTTTCTGCGCTTTGCACTCCCTGGAGTACAAATAAAAAGTAAATATAATAAAAATTTAAATTATAAATCATAAATAGAAAAATAGAAAAGGGAAAGTAAGGTAGTGCAAGTCAGGTCCGGATATTTAGAAGGTACGGCCCAGATCCGGGTCAGGATCCATTCGTCAGGATCCATTCAGCAGTCTTATCAAAGTTGGAAAAAAGCTGTTCCCAAATCTGGCCGTATGAGTCTTCAAGCTCCTGAACCTTCTCCCGGAGGGAAGAGGGACAAAAAGTGTGTTGGGTGGGTGGGTCGTATCCTTGATTATCCTGGCAGCACTGCTCCGACAGCGTGCGGTGTAAAGTGAGTCCAAGGACGGAAGATTGGTTTGTGTGATGTGCTGGGCTGTGTTCACGATCTTCTGCAGCTCCTTCCGGTCTTGGACAGGACAACTTCCATACCAGGTTGTGATGCACCCTAGAAGAATGCTTTCTACAGTGCATCTATAAAAATTAGTGAGGGTTTTAGGGGACAGGCCAAATTTCTTCAGCTTTCTCAGGAAGTAAAGGCGCTGGTGGGCCTCCTTGGCAGTGGACTCTGCTTTGTTAGACCAAGTCAGGTCATTTGTGATATTGACCCCGAGGAACTTAAAAGTTCTTGATCTGTTCCACCTGCATACCACTGATGTAGATGAACAGAGACCCATATCAGAAAATCAGGGTTATCATCATTCACTTCATGAAATTTGCTTTTATTTGCGACAGCAGTACAGTGCAATACATAAAATCATTACAGAGCTGTGCAAAAGTCTTAGGCACTCTAGCTATATATAATTTGAACTTTGAGCAAATTTCTACTTTCCCTTTCTATGATGGCCTATTAACCTCACCAACAAAACGGCTCATGAAAAAGTCAATAAATGTCAGCAACTCCCACACGCTGAGAATTAATTCACAAGGAACTGGGACAAATAATAATTAACCTGGATTCTTCAACAACTTTTGACTAGTGATTTGAGACTCCATGGATTAACATTGCTGAGATCTATGTGGTGGAGAATTAGAATTGGGTTTTAATATCACTGGTACAGGTCGTGAAATTTGTTGTCTTTGTGGCAGCATGCAATAGAGAAAAGCTGTGAATTACAGTAAGTATATATTAACTAAATAGTTGAATTAAATAAGTAGTGAAAAATTGAAATTAAAAAGTAGTGGCATAGTGTTCATGGATTCAATGTCCATTCATAAACCAGATGGCAGAGGAGAAGAAGCTGTTCCTGAATCATTGAGTTCTGGCTCCTGTACCTCCTTCCTGACAGTAACAATGAGAAAAAGGCATGTTCTGGGTAATGGGGGTCCTTAATGATGGATGCTACCTTTCTGAGGCACTGCTCCTTGAAGGTGTCCTGGATACTGTGAAGTATAGTATAGTGCCCATGATGGAACTAAGTTTACAACTTTCTGCAACTTACTTTGATCTTGTGCAATAGCCCTCACCCCCCCCCCCATACAAGACGATGATGCAGCCCATTAGAATGCTCTCCATGGCACAACCCCAATGGGATGTCAAAACCTCACCTAGGGGACCAGGTGACTAAGAACCCCTTCTCATAAATCCAACTCAATTACTCTTCATCAGGAAGTCTTCCTCGTCCAATGTTTGGAGCCAATGGGAAGTTATGCCTCTGCTGAGGCAGCATGCTCAACAGCATTCTAAACACAAGTAATTTCTAATTTAGCCACGAGCAATGCACATGGCAATACTATTTACAGACTAACTCATGAGCATCTGACTTATACTCCATTTTGAGTTGGGGATTTTTCAGGCGTTTTAATGAAGTTTTCAGGCCTCCACGGTAGCATGGTGATTAGTGTAACGCCTTACAACACCAGCTGTACAATACAAGGATGTTGCCGGGTCTGGAGGACCTGAGTTATAAGGAACGATTGAATAGGTTAGGACCTTGTTCCTTAGAATTGAGGGGAGATTTGATAGAGGTACACAGAATCATGAGGGGTATAAATAGGGTAAACACAAGCAGGGTTTTCCCCACTGAGGTTGAGTGGGACCATAACCAGAGGTCATGGGTTAAGGGTGAAAGGTGAAAAGTATAAAGGGACCACGAGGGGAGTGAGTGTGGAACAAGCCGCCAGCTCAAGTGGTGCACATGAGCTTGATTTCAACATTTAAGAGAAGTTTGGATAGGTACATGGATGCAGGGGTACAGAGGGCTGTGGTCCCGGTGTAGGTTGATGGCAGTCTAAATGTTTCGGCATGGACTGAAATGCCTGTTTCTGTGCTGTACTTTTCTATGACTCTACAACTACAATTACTGATTGGGGATCAATTTCCCTGCTTCTCTGTGACTGTGCGAGTTCCCTCTGGATTCTCCAGTTTCCTCCCACATTCCACTGAATGACGGGCATGACAAGGTGCCAAGTGCAGGCTGCCCCGTCACTTCCCAAGACTTATTGTAGTTGTTAATGCAGAAAGATGGGCTTACTATGTTTATTGAGAGATACACTGCCAAACAGTTTCTTCTGGCCCTACGAGCCACATTGCTCAGCAACCCACCTACTTAACATTAGCCTAATCACAGGACAACTTAAAATGACCAATTAACCTACTAACTACGATGTCTTTCTATATGGGAGGAAACTGGAGCACTCACTCACAGTAAGGACATATAGACTTCTTGCAGACGACACTGTAACTGAACTCTGAAATCGCCCCGAGCTTTAACAGCATCACACCGTGGCACCTGATAGTTACCATGGACACTGTGTTTTGATATACCGCAAGACCATAAGATAAAGGAGCAGAATTAGGCTATTTGGCCCATCGAGTCTGCTCTGACATTTCATCATGGCTGATCCAATTTTCCTCTCAGCCCCGATTTCCTGCCTTCTCTCTGTATCCCTTAAAGCCCTGACCAATCAAGAATCTATCAACCTCTGCCTTAAACATACACAAAGACCTGGAATCCACAGCTGCCCGTGGCAACGAATTCCACAAATTCACCACTCTCTGGCTAAAGAAATTCCTCATCTCTTTTCTAAACGGACGCCTCTTTATTCTGAGGCTGTGTCCTCTGGTTTTAGACTCTCCCACCATAGGAAACATTCTCTCCACACCCACTATATCAAGGCCTTTCACCATTCAATAGGTTTCAATTAGATCACCCCTTATTCTTCTGAATACAGGCCCAGAGCTATCAAACACTCTTCACGTGACAGGACATTCAATCATGTAACAATTTTTGGAAACCTCCTTTGAACTCTCTCTCTAGTTTCAGCACACCCCTTCTAAAGAGCCCAAAACTACTCACAATGCTCCAAGCAAGGCCTCTCTAGCGCTTTATAAAATTTCAACATTATATCCTTGTTTTTATATTGTAGTCCTCTTGAAATGTATTTGCCTTCCTCACCACAGACTCAACCCTCAAATTAACCTATAGGGAATTCTGCACAAGGACTCCCAAGCCCCTTTGTGCCTCTGCTTTTTTATATTTTCTCTCCATTTCACAAATAGTCAACCCTTTCATTTCTTCTACCAAAGTGCAAGACCATACAGTTCCCAACACTATTCCATCTGCCATTTCTTTGCCCATTCTCCTAACCCGTCCTTCTGTAGCCTTTCCATTTCCTCAAAACTACTTACTGCTCCACCTGTCTTCATATCTTCTGCAAACTTTGCCACAAAGCCTTCAATTCCATTATCCAAAACACTAACATATAATGTAACAAGAATTGGTCCCATCACAGACTCCCGTGGAACACCTCTAGTCTCCGGCACCCAACCAGCCACAAAAAGTGCCCTTTATGCCCTCTCTCTGCCTTCTGCCAGTCAGCCACTGCTTTATCCATGCTAGAAACTTCCCTGTAATACCATGGGCTCGTAGCTTGTTAAGTAGCCTCATGTGTGGCCACTTGTCAAAAGCCTTCTGAAAATCCAAGTACACAACTTCAACCGATTCTTCTGCTTGTTATTTCTTCAATGAATTCCAACAGATTCATCAGGCAAGATTTTCTCGAGGAAACTATGCTGACTATGGCCTATTTTATCAAGTGCCTCCATGTACCTTGAGACCTCATCCTTAATAATTAACTCCAACATCTTCCCAACCACTGAGGTCAGACTAACTGGCCTATAGTTTCCTTTCTTCAGCCTTTCTCCCTTCTTAAAAAATGGAGTGACATTTGCAATTTT
Organism: Hypanus sabinus; assembly: GCF_030144855.1. Taxonomy (NCBI): domain Eukaryota; kingdom Metazoa; phylum Chordata; class Chondrichthyes; order Myliobatiformes; family Dasyatidae; genus Hypanus; species Hypanus sabinus. The sequence goes on along the minus strand of NC_082731.1, from coordinate 42,278,516 downwards.
CCGGTCTTCCGGAACCATTCCAGCATCTAGTGATTCTTGAAAGATTATTACTAAAGCCTCCGTGATCTCTTCAGCCACCAATTTCAGAACCCTGGGATGTACACCATCTGCTCTAAGTGACCTACCTATCTTCAGACCTTTCAGTTTCCCAAGAACCTTATCTCTAGTATAGTAAGTTCATAACCCCTGAATCCTGGAATTTCCACCATACTGCTTGCGTCTTCCAGAGTGAAGTACACGTGACAATTAAAGTTAATCTTTAATCTTTATTTTTAAAGTTGTTAATTAACCAATTGCTGATTTGGACCAGAATTTGTAACAAGCAACAAAAAAATGTCATAAGGAATGCAAAGCCAAAAAGTAATTAATTTTCTTTCTCTTATTTCCTAGTTTTCAAATTCCCTCAGCATTTTCTCACAATGAATTTTGTTCTACAAAACTGGTTTCCCTCTGCAACTGAACAAATGTAGACACTTTAATTTGCAGAAGATAAGAGAATTCAAATGGGCATGTGACTAACACCAAATGTTTGCTGTTGTAGTGTAAACTGACGACGTGCAGATGTTTGATAAATATTAGCCAGAGTGCTGACCTCTAGTTTGCATGAAGAGACCATATTAAATACCATTTAACCACAAGGAACACAGAAGTTTTTTTTAAACTGAAACTTTTGACTTTGACTGTTGTCTCCATGTCCATCACAGGTGACCAGCCTTGGGTTCAACACATAGATACGATCCTGTGGGAGTGCCACTCCTTGGATTGTCTTACAAGCTTAAGGACGCCATACACCACAGCATGACAGCATACTTTGAACAAGTTTAACAAGCTGATTAGTTACAGCAAAGCAAGAGGCTGCAGAGAGTAGGGAACACAGCCCAGTCCATCACCGGCAAAGCCATCTCCACCACTTGCATCATCAGCAGAAAATATAATCTGTCAAGGATACCTGCCATCTGGGTCATGCCCTCTTCCCACTGCTACCAGTAGGTAGGAGGTTCATTCGTTAGCGTGACATGGGCCATCATGGTTTTTGAATGACCATGACTGTTCTTGGCGAATTTTTCCACCCCCAGCCCGGCCATTATCAATACTCTTCAGAGATTGTCTGCCTGGCATCTGTGGTTGCATAACCAAGACTTGTGATATGCACCAGTTGCTCATACGACATCCATCACCTGCTTCTCCATGGCTTCACGTGACCCTGATCAAGGGGCTAAGCAGGTGTTATATCTTGCCTGCAGGCTAGAGGAGGGAAGGAGCACCTTACACCTCCTTTGACAGAGACACATCACCATCCTGCCACCCTAGGTTGGAGGTATAGAAGCTTGAAGTCCCACATCAACAGGTTCGGGAATACTTTCTTACAACCATCAGGCTCTTGAACTGACCTGCATAAGCACTACAGTGGACTTCTCACTGATCATTCATTTTCTCTGCGTGAACATCTTGATTTTGCGGACATTTCCCCCCCTTTCACTGTCACGTATAATTTATTTTCTGTGTGTTTTCTGAGATGCTGCTATCAGTTTCTCTTTGTACCGACTTGTACCTGTACAGTTGACAATAAATTCAAATTGACTAACATGTTACCAGGCTCTATCAGTGTAACTTAGGTCTAAGTTAGGTCTGCCTTTTTGCATGTCAAAGAAACGTAAAGCACAGAAACAGGCCCTTTGGCCCATCTAGTCCAGGCTGAGCCTTTTAAACTGCCTACTCCCAACGACTGGTACCAGGACCATAGCCCTCCATATCCCTACAATCCACATACCTATCCAAACTTTTCTTAAAGGTTGAAATTGAGCTTGCATGCACCATTGAGCTGGGAGCTCGTTCCACACTTTCACAACCTTCCCCTCACACTTTTCATCTTTCACCCTCAACCCATGGTTGTAGTCCTACCCAACCTCAGTGGAAAAAGTCTGCTTGCACTTACCCTGTCTATACCCCTCATAATTTTGTGCACCTCTATCAAATATCCCTCAAATTTCTATGTTCCAAGAAATAATGTCCTAACCCATGTGTATTTTGGACTTCTACTCCCCCACTCCCACCGATCAACACTTTGATTCAGATTCGCACTCACTTTGACCCAATGATTGATATAACCATTCTTGATTGTCGCCTTACACTGCTCTGCTTTCAGATTCCTCTTCCAACTCAACTTTTCTGCCTGTCACTCTGAACAAAGGTTGGCAGGGTGGAGATACATCTCTACCAAAGGTGTAAGGCGCTCCTTCCCTCTGCTAGCCTGCAGGTCACCCTTGGGCAAGGTGTAGCACCTGTTTAGCATTCCCCCCTCACCTGCCCCCTCCAATCAGGGTCATATGAAGCCATGGAAGCAGGTGGTGGATGGTTGTATGAGCAGCCGGTGCTGATCACAAATCCTGGTTTTGCGACCACTGACACCAGGCAGACAATCTCTGAAGAGTATTGATAATGGCTGGGGGTCACCCGTCTTGTAAAGACACTGCCCAGAAGGCGGCAACAGCAGACCACTCCTGTAGAAAAATTTGCCAAGAACAATCATGGTCATGGCATGGAAAGACCATGATTGCCTATCCCATACGACATGGATGCCAGATAACATTCGAACCGTAAACAAAAGTATTGACTAACAAGATGCATTAGAATTCCAGTATTCTGTCCTAATCATATCTGAAGCTTCTGAGTTCATCCTCTGATGTCCTGGCCTTCATTAATACTGCATTTGTGTAGCACTGTGCATCATCTTCAGAGACTTCAAAGGGTTTTTCAGTGAATTGGACAAGTACATGGATCAGAGGAGTTATGGTCTGGGTGTAGGTGGATGTGACAAGGCAGAAGCCCAGATTGGCATGGGCTTGATGGGCTGAAGGGCCTGTCTCTGTGCTGTGATGTTCAAAGAATATCGTCACTCTCATAGCCTTGAGATCAATTCTATCATCTTCCTGATCCATAATCAGGCAAATCCTCAAGAATTGTGAGCAGTTTTAGGCCCCTTTTCTAAGATAGAACATGGTGACATTGGAGAGGGTTCAAAGGAGGTTCACAAAAATGATTCCAGGATTGAAAGGTTTATTATATACTGAACTCACTGGAATTCTGAGGAATGAGGGCGAATCTCATTTAAACCTATCCAATTTTGAAAGGACTTGAGTGGATGTGGAGAAGAGGATTCCTCTGGTGGGGTAAGTCCAGAGGATACAGCTTCAGAATAAAGAGATGTCCATGTAGAATGGAGATCAAGAGGAATTTCTTCAGCCAGTTAGTGGTGAAACTGTGGAATTCGTTGCCACAGGCAACAGTGGAAGACAGGTCATTGGGTATTTTTAAGGGAGAGATTGATAGGTTCTTGATTAGCGAGGGCATGATGATATACGGAGAGAAGACAAGATCGGGAGAGAGGGAAAATGGATCAGCCATGATGAAATGGTGGAGGAGACCTGATGAGCCAGATGGCATAACTCTGGCCTCTATATCTTATAGTGTAATTTGAAATTATATCGAGTCTCTCACATATCAAACAAAACACAAAAATCATACTCAGTCTCTCATGTCTCTGAAAACATTAAGGTGCTTCAGGGAGAGAGAACAGGATAGGCGAAGGTAACTCAGGAGGAGTTGGGGAGGGAGGAGGGGAACTCCAAAGTTTACAGTCCGAAGGCAAGGTTCCCATTGGTAGGTAAGGTAGGAACTAGAGGGAAAATGCACAGAACCAGCCTGAGGGGAAGGGAGTGATTAACTAACTCATTTCTGGTCACAAATAAAACCACCACTGGACTACCATAAAACCTGATGTCCGTGTCCAGAAATGATTACGCCTATAATAGTCAAATTGCTTAACCTTCTCCGCAGAGAAGAGCTCTGGTACCTTATTGAGGCCACATCCAGCCTGAGCAAGGGGGGACACAATCCGTGATCACAGCGGAGAATGCTCTTACATTGTTTTTCCTTCAGGATCAGAATTAATATCACTGACAAATGTTGTGAAATGTGTTGTTCTGCAGCAGCGGCAGTGCCAAAGATAAAAACACAATAAATTACAGTGAAAAATATGTATCTACAGAATTAAATAATTAGTGCAAGAGAGAGCAAAAAGTAGTGTTCACGGGTTGGTTCATTGTGCTTTCAGAAACCTGACAGCGATGGAGATGAAGCTATTCCTAAAACTTTGAGTGTATGTCTTCAGGCTGCTCTACCTCCTCCTTAATGGTAGCAATGAGAAGAAGGCATGTCCTGGATGATGGGAGTCCTTAATGATGGATGCTGCCATTTCGAGACATCACCTTTTGAAGACAGAAACGTAACAATCTACAGTATGTTACAGGCCCTTCAACCCACAACTTTGGGCTGACCAGGTAACCTACTCTAGAAACTGCCTAGAATTTCCCTGCTGCATAGCCCTTTATTTTTCTGAGCTCCATGTACCTACTTAGTAAACACAAAGTATATTGCAGATGCTGTGGTCAAATCAACACGTACAAACAAGCTGGATGAACTCAGCAAGCCGGGCAGCATCCATTGAAAGGAACAGTCCTCACGAAGGGTCTCGGCCCAAAACGGTGACTGTTCCTTTCAAAATGCTGCCCGACCTGCTGAGTTCATCCAGCTTGTTTGTACCTACTTAGAGTCTCTTAAAAGTCCAAATTTTAACCACCTCTACCACTGTTGCTGGCAGTGCAGTCTAAGCACAAACCCCTCTCTCTGTGATGCCTCTGTAGTATCCAGGACTAGTGCCCACGATGGAGCTGACTGAGTTTACAACTCTCTGCTGCTTACTTCAAAGCTGTGCAGTGCCCCCATCCCCCATATCAGGCAACAATGCAAATAGTTAGAATGCTCTCCACGGTACATCTGTAAAGTCTCACCAGTCCTCTACACTGTCCTTAGTGTATAGTGTATTGTTGGCTAGGTTGATTTAATAATGAACTGTATCAAACCCAAATCTCCGTGTATTGGAGTATAAAAGTTGCAACTTGCTATTTGTTAGAGAATGAAATCCTAAGAATGCAGAAGACAATGTTGTGTTAATAAGAGGAAGCTAAGAGATGTAGATTAGAAAACCTGAGTTTGCTATTTGCTATGCATGTACCCAATTTAGCAGGAGAATGAAATATTAAGAATGTAGAAGACAATGGTGTGTTAATGAAAGGTAGCTAAGAGATGTAGATTAGAAAATCTGAGTTTGCTATTTGCTATGCATGTACCCAATTTAGTAGGAGAATGAAATCCTAAGAATGTAGAAGACAATGTTGTGTTAATAAGAGGTAGCTAAGAGATGTAGATTAGAACATGATTAAGTCAATGGATAGAAACAATAGTGGCAGATGTACGTGTGGTACGCAACTATCGACCAATTGCATACGCTAATGCAACTAAACTAGGAGATTGCTATAAAACATGCTGTGTCCACGGATCGGTGGGCAATCAGCGACTAGCTCAATGACTGTCTCAGCTTTGATTTGCAAATTAAAGTTTAACCCTTCTTGAAGAATCTTCTGCGTCTCCTAATCATTTGTAGGGCATGAGAAACCACGACACATGCTGCCTGCACCCTTGTACTTAGTAATGCAAGTACTACCTGTGAACCCTGGTCAGCTCCATGCTCCCTCATCCTGCACAGTAGCAGCAGACCAGCAAAGGAGTCAGTAGGTGGCTGGTGAGCACTGGGGATTGTTGACAGTTGTGGGTGGCAGCAATAGTGAGCTGCCAGCCATCAATTTGCAGAACTTTCTAGGTCAGGCAACAAAGAACAGATCAGGAACCAGTCCCAACTCAACCCTGGCTCAGCTGAGTGGAAATCAGCTGATTCCCACTTGGTGATGGGCCAAGAAATTGAAGCAAGATGGGGGCCCAACATATTGACACAGCTAGAAAGACGGCATGACAGAGGCTTTACCGTCTGGGCATACCGTGGAAAGCATTTTAACTAGCTCCATCACCGCCTGGTATGGGGTGGGCACTACTGTACGGGATCAAAATAAGCTTCATCAGGCACACCAGCCTCCGTAGTATCCAGGATATCTTCAAGGAGCGATGCCTCAAAAAGGTGACATCTATGATTAAGGGCCCCCATCACTCAGGACATGCCCTGTTCTCATTGCTACCATCAGGGAGGAGGTACAGGAGCCTGAAGGTACACTCTCAACGATTCAGGAGCAGCTTCTTCCCCTCTGCCATCCAATTTCTGGATGGACATTGAACCAATAAACACTACCTCATTACTTTGTTTTAAATATTTATTTTTGAACTACCTATTTAATTCAACTATTTAATATATGTATATATTTACTGTAACTCAGTTTTTTTTCTATCAACATATATTGCATTCTACTGTTGCTGCAAAGACAAATTTCATGATACATGCCGGTAGTATTAAACATTCTGAACGTGGCACTTCTAAGTCATAATAAAAAAACTCAAAACATATTTGCCACTGACCTTTGGGGAAGTAAATCTGCCAGGAGGAAGCACAGGCACCTGCAGGAACTATTGGGACAAATGACCTTTTTTTGAGATAAATGGAAGTCTTTACAGCTAATACAACCCCCTCCTCCCCCACCTTCTTTCTTTCCCCTTTCCTTTCCAGTCCTGATGAAGGGCCTCAGCCCGAAACCGCAACTGTTTATTCATTTGTATAGATACTGCTTGACCTGCTGAGATCCTCCCGCATTTTGTGTGTGTTGCTTATACTACACTGATACTTTATTTCAAGTGGGCTAGCAACCAGTTATGCAAGTATCTAGGATTAAGCAACAAATACATTTCTGCCAGCATCTTGAACGTGTGAAATAAAATCGCAAATACACCCACCAGTACAAAGTTCGAGTTTTTACATTCAGAACCAGAATCAAGTTTAGTATCACTCGCAAACGTTGTGAAATTTGTACAGTACAATGCAACACACAATAATACAGAAAACAACTGATTTACAACAAGTATATGTATAAAGAGTTAAATTAAATAAGTAGTGCAATATTAGGGAAAAGTAGTGAGGTAATATTCATGGGTTCAATATCCATTCAGAAATCAGATGGCAGAGGGGAAGAAGCTGTTCCTGAATAACTGAGTGTGGGCTTTCAGGCTCCTGTGCCTCCTCCCTGATGGTAGCAATGAAAACAGGCATGACCTGGGCGATGGGGGTCATTAATGATGGATGCTGCCTTTTTGAGGCATCGCCCCCCCCCCGCCCAAAAGACATCCTGGATACTACAGAGGCTAGTGCCCATGATGAAGTATTCAACGGATGTGGCTCCACAGGCTGAATCTGCATTTAGTCGCCCATCCCTAGTTGCCCTTGAGCTGGTGGTGGTGAGCTGCCTCCTTGATCCACAGCAGTCCTCACTGCAGTCCTCCCAAACACTGAGCTTATCTACATGAAATGCTGTTGTAGGAAAGCAGCATACATCATCAAAGATCCTCACCACCCAGGCTGTGCCCTCTCCTCACTGCTGCCATCAGGTAGAAGATACAAGAGCCTCAGGACACACACCTCCAGGTTCAAGAACAGTTATTACCCCCCAATCATCAGGTTCTTAAACAAAAGGGGATAACTACACTCACTTGGCCTTTCATTGAGATGGTCCCACAACAAATGATCTCACTTTGTGTTGGTTGTCCGTTGCTTCCGACGATTACGTTTGTCTGTGCAGCTCCCATATCCGCCACTTCACAAAGTACAGGAGGGATCATAGAACTGCACGGAGGAAAAACCTGTGCGGGAGGAGCTTTATAGTGAGAAAGCTGTTCCACTCTCTCGACCTCAAAAGACCTGGTGCAACGGTATGAAAAATTGTCATGTCAGGAGACTTCCTGGCTGCAGTGGATAGCCAAGATGCCTTCTGTGCCTTGTCATGCCCTTTGCTCTCCATGGAGCACTGCAGCATCACCTTCTTGACTATCGGATCTTCTGGTTGATCTCATCCACCCAGTCTGCCGGAACTGGCTTCGCATGCTGGCATATCCCTGTATCACTGGGGTTAGAGGTTCCTGGCTACCTGCCTGGTTTAACCCCCCTGTCGAAGCTGTGTACCGGGCTGTGGCCACCGTCACATGCAGCTACCTGGAGCCACATGTGAGAGCTGGGTGACAAGTGGGGGCCAAAGGTGGACAAAGTGTCCCTGGGCGGAGTGTAACAAGCCCACCACCAGAGGTGCTACCCTTCCCAGAACACCACATACACTTTTACCATATAACAATTACAGCATGGAAGCAGGCCATCTCGGTCCTTCTAGTCCGTGCTGAATGCTTACTCTCACCTAATCCCACTGACCCGCACTCAGCCCAAAACCCTCCATTCCTGTATAACTGAGGACTCTTTATCTCATGTTTTTGTTATTAATAGCTATTTATTTATATTTGTATTTGCACAGTTTGTCGTTCATTGATCCTGTTCACAGTTACTGTTCTATAGATTTGCTGAGTATGCCCGCAGGAAAATGAATCTCAGGGATGTATATGGTGACATATATGTTCTCTGATAATAAAATTTACTTTGAACTTTTGATGTCCAACTGCAAACATGCAATGAACTGACCAATGTTAACACTATTCTCCACATTTAAAGTTCAAAGTTAATTTATTATCAAAGTGTGTATATTTCACTCTACTCTACCTTGTGATTCATTTTCCTTCACAGTAAAACAAAGAAATAAAATGGAATCAATGAAGAACTACACACAAAGATGGACAAGCAACCAATGTGCAAAGCAGAATGAACTAACAATAACTAGTAACAAATAACCAACGCAGAATGCTGGAGAAACTCAGCAGGTCAGGCAGCATCTATGGAAATAAACAGTCATCGTTTCAGGTCGAGACCCTTCTTCAGGACTGCGAAGGGGGAAGATGCTAGAATAAAAAGGTGAAACAACACACACAAAATGCTGGTGGAAGACCCTTCGTCAGCTCTGAAACGACGACAGTGCTTCTCCCTATAGATGCTGCCTGGCCTGCTGTGTCCCACCAGCAGTTTGTGTGTGTTGTTTGAATCTCCAGCATCTGCAGATTTCCTCCTGTTTGCAGAATAAAAAGGTGGGTGGGAAAGGTAAAGGCATCTAAAAGGAGAGGAGAGTGGACTATAGGAGAAAGGGAAGGAGGAGGGGACCCAGGGGGAAGTAATAGGCAGGTGAGGAAAAAGTACAAGGTCAGTGTGGAGAATAAAGTGGGGGTGGTGGTGGAGAGAACTTATTTACCAGAAGGAGAAATCTATATTTAGCCATCAGGTTGGAGTCTACCCAGATGGAATATGAGGTGTGGCTCCTCCACCCTGAGGGTAGCCTCATTTTGACACAAGAGCAAGACCCAGTGAACTTATTGCATCAGTTCTATGAAACTGCCACTGACTCGCCCATTTTTCCAGGTTTACTGTGCTTGGTCACTTCAAGCAATGGAGATTAAAAGAAACCCTGCCAATGGTTCCACAAGATAAGGAGACATCCAAACCGACCAACAGTGAATTGGAGAGTTTCCATTTCTTGTAGCCTGGAGAAAGAACAGTTCAACATTTCTTGTAGCCTGGAATTGTGCACTCCCACCAGAAGCCATTCAACAAACTCAAAGGGACTCTCTGTCCCAACAAAGGCAAAAATAAAATTGCAGGTACACATAACCCTATATTGGGCCTCAGAATAGTTAAACCATTAATGAGTCGGGTGAGACAGTCTTTGTTATTTGTCTGTGCACTCGGGGCCAGCAGATCTGATTCCGGTCATTATTGAGTGATTCTGGAGAGAATGTACAGTACAAGGCCATTGAGTACAAGATCACAGATGTTAGAAAATAGAACTGTACAGCACAGGAACTGGCCATTTAGCCCATAATGTTGTGCTGAACTAAATAGAAAGCAAATTAAAAAAACACCCAAACACTAATCCCTCCTACCGACACCATGTCCTTATCCCTCCATTACACCCATGTGCTGATCCAAACTTCTCTTAAAAGCCTCTAATATATTTGCCTCTACCACCATACCAGGTAGCACACTCCAGGCAATCACCCAGGACTGAGTAATAAAAATAAAAATTACACACCCCCCTTGAACCCCTCACCTTCAATGCATGCCCTCTGTTATTAAACATTTCATCCCTGGGAAACAGATTCTCCCTGTCTACTCTATGCCTCTCATAATCTTATAAACCTCTATCAGATTTCCTCTCTTTCTCCACTGCTCCAGAGAAAAGAACCCAAGTTTATCCAGCCTCTCGTGACAGCACATGCCCTCCAAACCAGACAGTGGTAAACCTCTTCTGTACTCTCTCCAAAGCCTCAACATCCTTCCTATAGTGGGGCGATCAGAACTGTATGCAATACCACAGACATGGCCTAACCAGTGTTTTATAAAGTTGCAACACAAACACTTCAACTTTTGAACTCATTGCCTCGAGTAACAAATGTTCATAACACTTCTCCCAGTAGGGCAGCACAGTGGTGCATTGGTTAATGGACCGCTGTATCAGTGCCAGTTTTCCGGGTTCAATTCCCGCCGCTGCCATTTACGGAGTTCGGACTTTCTCCCTTTCTCTGGGCGCTCTGGTTTCCTCCCACGTTCTGAAGATGGAAGGTGTTAATCGGTCACATGGGTATAATGTTGGCTGCATGGGCCTGTTATCACACTGTACCTTTAGATACAATTAAAAAAAAATCCTCTTGCTAAAATGCCTAACATCCAGAGGTCAGGTACAGGCCGAAACGAGGTGGTGGGATCCAAGCCCCAAGAGCGTGTCAAAGTGACTGAACCTGAAGTCTGGACGATGACTTAAACACGGGGGTCGGATTGGAAAGTTGGGCACAGGCAGAATTGAGGGGGTGGGGTCCAGGCCCTAGAGTAGATTGAAGCGGCTGAACCCGAAGTTTGGACATTCATTTAGACAGCGGGCCAGATTGAAAAGGTCAGGGTGTCGGGGTTCAAGGTAAGGGACAGCCCGGTTCAGCACCCTGCTCCACTCTTCACTGAATTAAGGGTCTGGGGATGGATTCTTTGCGGACTTCCGTTCACGGACTTATATTTTTAAAGGGTTCTTTTGGATTTCTTTGTTTTGTGGCTGCCTGCTTGGAGACGAATCTCAAGGTTGTGGTGGTGGTGCCATCCGTCGGTCTCGAGAGACCATGGATCTGCACCTGGAGTTTCCAGGGCGCAGGCCTGGGCAGGGTTGTATGGGAGACCAGCAGTTGCCCAAGCTGCAGGCCTTCCCCTCTCCATGCCACCGATGTTGTCCAAGGGAAGGGCACTGGGACCCAAGCAGTGTCATTGCAGAGCAATGTGTTGGACACAAACACGCTGCCTCAGCTGAGGCTCGAACCAGTGACCTTCAGGTTACTAGTCTGATGCCTTGCCCACTAAGCCAACTCAAGGTTGTATACACATACTTCTATAATAAATGTACTTTGAAATCCCAGTTCATAGACAAAGCACATGGGTGAGGATCCATTCAGCATCAATCCAAGCAGAAGATCACTCACTCAGGAAAGGAGCCAGGAAACACTGCAAGAACAGAATTAGGCCATTCAGCCCACATCTGATCTACTTTCCCCAATGTCATTCTCGCTATTCGGTGCTCTGTCTTTATTTTCCTGGGTACTACTGCAACACACTGATGTGATGATGGCGGCTCCTGTTCCAACATATCGGTCCATAATCTCTGCTTGAGCCAAGATGAGGCCATCCTCAGGGTGGAGGAGAAACATCTTACATTCTGTCTTTATTCTATTCTGTCCTTATATTCTGATGGTATTGATATAATTTCTCCTTCTGATAAACAAATTCAGCCCCTCCACCAATTCCTCACTCTGACCATTCACTTCTTCTCACCTGACTATTACTTCCCCTGAGTCCCCTCCTCCTTTCTTCTATGGCCCAGTCTCCTTTCCTATCAGATTCCTTCTTCTCTAGCTCTTTACCTTTCCCACCCACCTGGCTTCACCCATCACCTTCTCCTCCCCCCACCATTTTATCCTGGCATCTGCACCCTTCCTTCTCAGTCCTGAAGAGGGTCTCCGCTTGAAATGCTGACTGTTTATTCCTCTGTATGGATGCTGCCTGACCTGCAGAGTTCCTCCAGCATTGTGTGTGGGTTCCTATAGGTTTCACTGCTTTATACATACAAAATTAATAAAATCAATTTGCCAATTTACTGTTAATCCCCTTACCTATTAATCTTGGACTTAAATACACCTAATGACTTGGCATCCGCAACCTTCTGGCGATGATTTCACAGATTCACCACCCTCTGGCTGAAGAAATTCCTCCTACCACAGTTCTACATTCAGCTCTCAACCCTTCATTCTGAGGTTTTGCCTTCGGATCCCAGACTCTCCCGCTAAGGGAAACATCCTCTCCACATCCACTCCATCCAGGCCTTTCAGCATCATTAATACCAAGCCTGATCTCTGACAGAATGTAATAGACCCCACCTTCCACAACAACTTTTTACAAGTGCAGTGGATTCTAGATGATCGGGGCAGCTGCTTTCTTGGGAAGACTCTTGAAGGTCAAAAACTAATTGAGAAAATAGCTGGGGTTCCCTCCATTACTGGGACACTGGGACTGTTGTTCAACAGTTTCTAAAAGTTGGCAGTTGCGTGCACTTGTGACACTACAACATGAACGGTTTCTAAATGGCATCAATTGTGAGTGTTTGTGTTCAAAGAACAGTGATTTTGGTCACTGATAGCTGGTGATAAATAAGCAGTAAGACAACTTCTGAACTGTTTTGCTCACTGCGGATTCAAGCATTGTGGCTTGGAGCTTGGAGACTTCAACAAGTCAGGCACTACGAAGAATTTAAAGGAATTAACAATCATCTTGAATGTTACAATGAAAATGAAGATTGGACGACGCAATTGTCAAAAGCATTTGATGAATCAGGTTTATCATCACCCACATGAGTCGTGAAACTTGTTAACTTAGCAGCAGTTCAATGCAACACATGATATAGAAGAAGATAAGATATAAAAGTAAGTAAATAAGTAAATCAATCCTCTGTTGGTAACTACTAGGAACATAAGTTTTAGTTGTATTGTAGTAGCATTGTTTGGGTTTGGGTTACTGTGGAGATACGTCTCTACCAAAGGGGGGGTAAGGTGCTCCTTCCCTCTGCTAGCCTGCAGGTCACACTTGGGCAAAGTTAACACCAGCTTAGCGCCCCCCCCCCCCCCCCCCACCTGATCAGGGTCATGGGAGCAGATGGTGGATAGTCTTATGAGCAGTTGGTGCAGATCACAAGTCCTGGTTACGCGACCACTGACACCAGGCAGGCGAAAGAAATTCAAAGGCAACACGAGTGTATCTGCAGAAGTTGGAAATAAATAAAAACACAAAATGCTGGCCGAACTCAGCAGGCCAGACAGCATCTATGGGAGGAGGTAAAGACGACATTTTGGGCTGAAGCCCTTCATCAGGAGTCAAGGCAAAAGAAATTATTGGCCAGTTACCCTTACCTTAGTGGTTGGGAAAATGTTGTGGTTTTGGGGCACTTGGAGACAAATGATAAATCAGCATGGTTTCTGTGAAGGGAAATCTTGCCTAACAAATCTGTTAAAGTTTGTCAAGGAAGTAACAAGCAGGGTGGACAAAGGAGAGGCAGTGGATGTCATTTACTTGGATTTTCAGAAGGCATTCGATAAGGTGCCACACATGAGGATGCTTAACAAGATAAAATCCTATAGCGTTACAGGTAAGATACTGGCATAGATAGAGCAATGGCTGACAGGCAGGAGGCAGTGAGTGGGAATAAAGGGGCCTTTTCTGGATGTCTGTCAGTATTGGGACCACTACTTTTCACTTTTGTCACTGATTTGGATAATGGAATTGATGGGTTTGTGGCAAAGTTTGTAGGTGATATGAAGATAGGTGGAGGGTTAGGCAGTGCGAGGAAGCAATGTGATTGCAACAGAACTTGTTTGGAAGAATGGGCAAAAAAGTGGCAGATGGAATGCATTTTGATAAAAGGAACAATAGTGTGGACTATTATCTAAATGGGGAGAAGGTTCAAACATCAGAGGTACAGAGAGTCCTCTTGCAAGACTCCCAGAAGGTTAATTTACAGGTTGAGTCTGTGGTAGAGAAGGCATTTATTTCAAGGAGAATACAATATAAAAGCAAGGAGATAATGCTGAGCTTTTATAATATACTAATCAGGCTGCATTTGAAGAATTGTCAACAGTTTTGACCCATATCTCAGAAAGGATGTGTTGTCATTGGAAAGAGTCCATAGGAGGTTCACAAGGATGATTCTGCGAATGAAGGGGTTAATATACGTTAAGCATTTGGCAGCTTTGGGCCTGTACTCACTGGAACTTGGAAGAACGCAGGGGGATCTCATTGAAACCTACCAAATGTTGAAAGGTCTAAATAGTATGGATGTGGAGAGGATGTTTCCTATGGTGAGGTATCCAGAATTAGAGGGCACAGCCTCAAAATTGAGGGGTAACCTTTTAGATCAGAGGAAGGAGGAATTTTTTTAGCCAAAGAATAGTGAATCTGTGGCATGCTCTGTCACAGACTGTGTTGGAGGTCGTCCATGGGCAGAAGTTGATAGTTTCACGATCGGTGAGGGCAAAGGATATGGCGAGAAGGCAAGTGTATGGGGTTGAGTGGGATCCGGGATCAGCTATGATGGAATGGAGGAGCAGACTCGATGGGCTGAATGGGCCTAATTCTGCTCTTACAGCACATAATAATGACAATGAGTAGCATTGGTAATGTTCTAATTTGTTCTATATTTCATTTAAATAGATAATCCGTTACTCAGTTAAACGGTAGCTTGTCTTTTTATCCCCTTTTAACTATTTCCATGGAACTTTGGCTAATTTGGGCAGCGACATTAGTGGGCCAAAACTGTTTGGTCCCTAAGTGTCGCAATTAACTAGAATACACTGTATTTAAGCAAGGGTTCCAAACCTTTTTTAAGCCATGGAGCCTTACCATTAACCAAGGGGTCCACGGACCACAGGTTGGAAACCCCAGTCTTAAAGTAAAAATAAACAACTTCACTTCACAACAAGCAATCTGCTGAAGGAACACAGCAGGTCGAGCAGCTTCTCTGGGATGGAAGGAATTACTGTCGAATAGCTGCAATGCTACCTACAATGCAGTGATGAACGGTCAGGTTCCAGTGGCTGAGAATATTTAAAACGAGTAAAGGATGAAGCATTTAAGCAAGTGAATGGGACCAATACTTATACAGATATCATGGTTAAAATAGTCTTATTTCAAGATCCGTGTACATTTAGAGCAGAGTCACACTGGTTCTTGATTAGCAAGGGTATCAAAGGTTACAGGGAGAAGGCAAGGGAATGGGGGCGAGACAGATCAATCAGAAGAAATGGTGTGCAGACTCGATGGGCCTTAAGGTCTAATTTTGCTCGTTTGTCTCCTGGTATTATAATATTTATGATTATGAGCAATATGATCCTGTAATCCAAATACACTGCTCTGCAAGTCAAGGATAAAGCAGGCTCACTGTGTGTGTACTTGCCACCCATCCCCCATCACTCTCAGCTGCTCCAGTTGAGCAAGTACAACCCCGTACCAGCCTCAATGCCCACAACCAGTACTAAAGGGACAATGTCTGTGGAAGCGGTATTGTTTAGTGGATTACAGCAAAGGACACTCTGCTGCCAAACTGTAAAATGGTCGTGCCTCCCTCCCTCCCCATCCCCGGGTGACTATATAGATTATACAGTCGGCCCTCCTTATCCATGGGGGACTGATTCCGGGATCCCACGCGGATACCAAAATTCACAGATGCTCGTCCCTTATTTAACAAGTACCGGTGTGGTGGTCTTCAGGACCCAGCGGAACCCCGGACTTTACCTAACATGTCTCTGTGCGGTGGACATTAGGTCCTGGCGGCACAGCTCTAAAAATGCAGTGTTCCTGTTCACGAAAATAATCACGATCGCGATTGAAAATAAGGTGGAAGTAATAAAGCGATCAGAAAGAGATGAAATGCCATTGGTCATTGGAAAAGCGTTAGGCTACAGTCGGTCAACGATTGGAACAATTTTAATGGAGCATGTGAAAGGCCCTGCCCTGATGAAAGCTACAATTATTACTAAGCAACGCAGTGGTTAAATTATTGAAATACGTATATTTCTTAAGTGTTTTATATGCATAGAAAGGTAAAATATGTTCTATATACTAAGAAAAATGTTTGACTAACTGACGCTAAATAATACCGGATGTACCTGTTCTGACTTCAAATCCGACTCAGGAATGGAACTCATTCATAACCTGGGGACTGCTTGTACTTTTAAGTCATTTCTAGATTACTTATAATATGTAATACAAAGTAAACGCTATGTAAATAGTTGTCATACTGTATTGTTTAGGGAATAAGAAAAAATAGTCTGTACATGCTCTGCTCAAGCAATTGTAACCCCCTGGGTCGCCTCAGGCTCGCTCAGCTCGTTCCGTCTAGGGGGAGCAGCCTTCGGCCCCACCAAACTGGGTAATCAGCTGGTGTGGATGCTGTGTGATGTCCCCGCCTCGCCCAAAACCAGACAGTACACCATATGCAATTAAATCAGTACAATTTATAAAGGTTACTATAACTAAGTGATTAATAACGATACAGTATATATGAAGAGAAAATTAAAGAAAAGGCGCCAAACTTATCAAAGTCCAAACCACTTCGTGCACAACCGTTGGAGCTCAATTACTGAAGTCTTCTGGCCACCATTCGATCCCCTCCGAACTCCTCGACTCGCAGCTCAGGACCCTCCGAACTCCTCAACTCTCCAAACAGCTCAGGACCCTCCGAGTGGTCAACCAAGCACATCTAGCTTCATCCCCCCCCCCCCCCTCCTCGGAGAATCTTCCGGCCTCGGACCCCCCTTTGGGGTCCGATCCTCGCCCAGCTTAGAGCATTGCGTCCTCTCTCTCGACCCCCTCGCGCCGATCTGCCCAAAAGCCCGTCAACAAAAGCTTACAGACTCAGAAGAAAGAACATTAATCCCCATTTGGTTTACAAAGGAATACCATTCTCGTTATCAGTAAATTAGCATTCCTGCTAGTTAACAAAAAGAAACCCTTTCCCAACAGTAACAAAGAAAAAAGAAGAAACCCCCTTTACACTCTCCCTCCACCAAATAAAAGTCATGTCCTCATGACTACTAAATAACTCGCCACCTTTCCTGCTAACACACCGTAACCCAAGCACAAACAGTGACATCTCCTCCCCACACAGTAACCCTCACACCCTGTTCCTCAGGCACTACTTAGGCCAACTATCTGGGAGTTCCCTAACTCTTCTGAGGCCTCCGTACCCCCTCACCTAAACCCTTCAGGCTTGGACACAACTGGGGATACCTTGGGCCCACTACCAACTCCTCTCTCAACCTCTCACTCATGCCCCACACTGCACACAGCTAACCCTCCCCGCTACACCTGACTCAATGGGAGAAGGGCCAAAGGTCTCTTCCTCAATCGAGGGAAAGTCAGCAAAAGCAGCATGTACCACACATCCAGCACATCATCCATCGAATCTGTATTCTTCCTCATTCCTGTGATCGGTAGCTGCTGTTTGATCTTCTCCAAACGGAAACACGTGGCCTGCACTGCTCCCGCAGTCTCTTCAGCCTCCTGTTCAGTATTCACTGCACTTCTCTCCAGGTTTTTCTTCCTCATGACTTCTTCCAGATCAACTTTCAGGTTTTGCACTTCATTTGAACTGTCGATGGTCATCTTCAGGTTCCCTTCAAGCTTCCGCTTCTCTCTTCTGAGATTCGTCTGTAATTTCTTCACCTCTGCAAACTCCCCTCTCCGGGTTCTTAGTTTGCTATTACCCTCAGTCAGACAACTTTCTTCATTCTCTCCAACTTGTAAGTCTTCCGACTGGTTCCATATCGCTTTCTCCAGTCTCTCCGTCTTCATTTCAAACTTGATTCCGTAGAGACAGTCACTCACGAGCTGCGACCTTCGCCAGCCCTGGCACGTGTCCAGAAAACACTTTAACTCGGTAGTTCTCAGCTGCTCCTGCAACGACCTCACTTCATATTCTCCTGAGGCAAATCCAAGTACCAAGAGATCATCCACATACACCAAAACTCCAAACGCCTCCATATCCCCTATGGTCTTCCACCTGCCCTGCAGGAAGATTGCAAGGGCTCCAGATATGCCCTGTGGCATCTTTTCGGACCCGAAGACTCCTAGGGAATTTATAACGGCCATCTTGTCCTTGTCGGCCCCACTCATCGGGATCTGGAAACATCCACTCCTCAGATCCAGCACATTAAACCACATCGCACCATTCAGACAGGCCATCGCCTCTCCGGCCCTCAGGGCCATATTCTGGTCACTGACAGTGCGCCTCTTCAACGCAATACAATCCACACACACGCTGCCTACGTCTTCCACAGCTTCAGGGGCCAGTTGCCGCAACCTCTCTCTCTCTCCGAGGTGTCTTCAGCAGTCAACTCCGCTCCCTCGTGGTATTTCGCAGCGTCCACTAAGAGGGTCTCACCCTCAGATACTTCCCCCAGGCCATACCACCACTGGCTCTTGTTTGAATTCGGTATCAGCCCAATGCTGCTACACACGTCCACACAAGCAGCTCGAAACTCTGGGTGCATAGACAATGCCTCCAAACAGCGCTCACCCGCCTTCTCCGGGCAGGCTCCCAAGCGCACCAGCAGGATTTTGGTTCTCTCTAGAACAGAAACTCTGCCCGTCTCAACAGGGTCCGGACACATCAGCATTAACGATTCATGAACCTCAGTCTCCTCCACATTTGCCTCTAAGAACTCCATTTTCACTGACCAACAACCGTTGTCTGGATAATCACCGGCACTGGTACCCCGAATCTCCAGTGTCCTCAATGTTGTCAAGGGTAAATGATTCCAATAACGGTTATGAAACAAACTGTACAGCAACTTCACCGGCGCCCCGGTGCCGAGGATGGCTTTAACTTGACTTCCATCCATCCGTAACAACACCTGTGCGCATTGGCCCCTCTAAGCTTTCAGGAATAGGGTCTGTTCCTTTCGGGAGTTCCTTGGTACATTGCTGGGAACGTGCTCCCCCAGAGACCCCAAGCCGTTCCCCCACTGGGCCTCCTCTAAGTTTCCCGACACCTCTTGAATCAACGGAACAACTGATCCCCTTGACAGATCCCCTTGGCACCACAAGCAATTTATCTGCCCCCCTAGGCAAAAAGGGATACCCTAAAAACTTCCCACCAATCTCCTGCCACAGATATAATAAGCCCCCCAGCTGTGGCATTTGACTTCCAGTCGAACCACACGCATTTTCCCACACTTTCCCAGAACTGGCAGCGGTCACTTCGAGGTAATTGCGCCTGACAGTTCTAACAAAGTCACCAGCCCGCCTACTCAAACTTTCAACCCGTCCCTGTCGCTTTTCCTCAGCCAAGCACTGCCACTCACTCAACAACTGAGGGGTCCACTCCGCCCATGCCTCCGCCCCTTTAGGGCTGGACATTATTCCAATAACCGGGCGGAGCTCACCACTGCTGAAACATCCCAACCTGTCACTCCTCACTCTCCAAACAGTACGGACAACCCATGGTCCCACCACCATTTCGTCAGCCAACAGCAACCACCCCACCCAACACACACGCAGCGATAACCAGCAATTGCACACCCACAAAGGCACACCAGCTCTTCGCCGCAGACACAATTTAAAGAGGGTGATCACATAGCTTCCACAGAAATCAATCCCAGACGAGCACCCCACAATGTAACCCCCTGGGTCGCCTCAGGCTCGCTCAGCTCGTTCCGTCTAGGGGGAGCAGCCTTCGGCCCCACCAAACTGGGTAATCAGCTGGTGTGGATGCTGTGTGATGACCCCGCCTCGCCCAAAAACCAGACAGTACACCATATGCGATTAAATCAGTACAATTTATAAAGGTTACTATAACTAAGTGATTAATAACGATACAGTATATATGAAGAGAAAATTAAAGAAAAGGCGCCAAACTTATCAAAGTCCAAACCACTTCGTGCACAACCGTTGGAGCTCAATTACTGAAGTCTTCTGGCCACCATTCGATCCCCTCCGAACTCCTCGACTCGCAGCTCAGGACCCTCCGAACTCCTCGACTCTCCAAACAGCTCAGGACCCTCCGAGTGGTCAACCAAGCACATCTAGCTTCATCCCCCCCCCCCCTCCTCGGAGAATCTTCCGGCCTCGGACCCCCCTTTGGGGTCCGATCCTCGCCCAGCTTAGAGCATTGCGTCCTCTCTCTCGACCCCCTCGCGCCGATCTGCCCAAAAGCCCGTCAACAAAAGCTTACAGAATCAGAAGAAAGAACATTAATCCCCATTTGGTTTACAAAGGAATACCATTCTCATTATCAGTAAATTAGCATTCCTGCTAGTTAACAAAAAGAAACCCTTTCCCAACAGTAACAAAGAAAAAAGAAGAAACCCCCTTTACACAATGAATGCTGGAGAGAGAACTTGCGGATTTTCCCGATCCGCGGTTGGTTGAATCCGTGCATGCGGAATCTGCGGATAAGGAGGGCCGACTGTAAAGCCATACAGTACAGATGTGAATAGTCACCATCGTTCTAACAGGATATAAGATCATAAGACATAGGAGCAGAATTAAGCCATTCTGCCCATCGTCTGCTCCGCATTCCATTATAGATGGTTTATTACCCCTCTCAACTTTCTTCTCCTGCCTTCTTCCTGTTACCTTTGGGATCCCTGCTAATTAAGAAACTATCAACCTCCGCTTTGGTCACCACAGCCCTCTGTGGCAATGAATTCCACAGATACACCACTTCAGGATAAAGAAATTCACCTTCATCTGTTTTAGTCAGCCCAAGAGTACATTCTTAAAAGGGAAATTACAGGCTGCAATTGATCACAAGTCAGAAGTACATTTAGCAGAGGAATATAAGCTGTCTGTAAGATGTCGCCACTGGTCACTGGTGCCATCTGGCCAGAAGATGATTCTCTGATGATAATAGAGAACCAAGAAAGCTGGAAAAGCTCATGGTACAACTCTTCCCCACTTCAAATTCCATTCCAGATGAACATGCTGACACAGCCGGTACAAAAGCTGAGGAAATGTGTCGAGCACAGTTTTTTATAATAGAAAATAAACCAGTCACCCCTCTCACAGCAAAGTAACCACAGAGCCTTGTGAAAATTAGAATTGGATAATTGGTGGTCATCATGGTTAGTGTGACACTATTATAGCTCAGGGTATCGGAGTATGGAGCTCAGTTCCTGTTGTCCTCTGTAAGGAGTCGGCACGCCCTCCCTGTAGAATGCGTGGGTCTCCTCTCGGTGCTCCAATTCCCTCTCACAGATGTACCGGTTTGAAGGTTAATTGGTGATTGTAAATTGTCCCGTGATTAGGCTAGGATTAAATCGGGGATTACTGACGGTGCAGCTCAAAGGGCCGGGAAGGGCCTAGTCTGTGTTATATGCCAATAAATAAATGGTCAACATAAATCATCCTATGATTAGGTCAGGGCTAAATCATGGGTTGTTGGGGGTTGCTCAGCGCGGCAGTTCAAAGGGCCTGTTTCACATTGTATCTCAATAAATAACATAAACATGCCTTGGGATGTTGCCTAAATTCTAATGCTTCAGATGCATCTGACTGGGTTGTGGTACATCCAAACAGCTTTTATCAGAACTGCCAGCAATACTCAACTATCGAAATCTGTTGAAATAAATTCAAAGCTGAAAGTTGTTCAAAGAAAACAGACACTGCTATCAAAGGCTGGCAGGGAAGGCTGACTTTCAACTCTGTCCTTCAGACAGCTCTCAAATTCCATGTATGCTAGCACATTTATACCCATGTCCTTGAACTCAGAAAGGTGATGTGGAGACAAACAGGTTCCAGCTTGCTCAGCAACTGCAACCAGATTCTTCCCATCAAGAATAAAACAAAGTATATTGTAACAAGACCAATCTTCACTGTCCAATATGATTGCTTAAAGTTGATGTATAAAGATTAATATTCGAAGTAAATTTATTATCAAGGTACATGTCACCATATACAACCCTGAGATTCACCTTCTTGTGGACATACTCAATAATGGTAGGCTAGGTGGAGACGTGTCTCTTCTAAAGGACGTGTAAAGTGCTCTTTCCCTCCGCTGGCCTGCAGGTCACCCTTGGGCAAGGTGTAGCACCTGCTTAGCCCCCTGATTAGGGTCACGTGAAGTCATGGGAGCAGGTGGTGGATGGTCATACAAGCAGCCGGTGCAGATCACAAGTCCTGGTTATGTAACCACCGACACCAGGCAGACAATCTCTGATAATAGCTGGAGTCATCGTCTCGTAAAGACACTGCCCAGAAGAAGGCAATGGCACACCACTTCTGTAGAAGGACTTGCCAAGAACAGTCATGGTCATGGGACCATAATCGCCCACGTCCTATGACACGGCACATAATGATGATGTCATGCAGCATGGCACATAATGATGACGCTCATTCTGTTATGGATTTATTATTATCCATAATATAATCAATGAAAGACTGCACCAACATGGGCACTCAACCTGCAACAAACTTAAAATATAAAAGAGATAATAATAATAAACAGTTAAGCTATAAACATGGAGGACATGTGATGAAGAGTCCTTGAAAGTAAGTCCACAGGTTGTGGGAACAATTCAATGATAGGGAGAGTAACGCTGAGGGAAGTTATTCCCTTTGGTTTACGAGCCTGATGATTGAAGAGTAATAACTATTCCTGAACCTGGTGGTGTGAAACTGAGGCATCTGTACCGCCCTCCTGGTGGCAGCAGTGAGAAGAGAGCATGACCTGGGTGGTGGGATTCTTGATGATGGACGCTGATTTTCTGCAACTACATTTCGTATATATGTGCTCGATAGTGGGGAGGGTTTTACCGATGATGGACTGGGCCGTATCCACGACATTTTGTAGGATTTTTCAATCAAGGTGTTTCCGTACCAGCCTGTGATACAGCCGGTGAGTATACTTTCAACCATACGTCTAGAAGTTTGTCAAAGTTTTAGGTGTCGTGCCAAAACTACGCAAACTCTGAAGGAAGTAGATGATTTATCTGTCACATTCACATCGAAACATACAGAGAAATATGCCAGTTGCTATGTGCTGGGGGCAGCCCACAAATGTCATCATGCCCACAACTTACCAACTCTTACTAATTCGTGTGTCTTTGGAAAGTGGGAGGAAATGGAGGGTATGGTATGGAGGGGGGTGTCTACTGCACAGAATCGAAATAAACTGCAGAATTGCAAACTTAGTGAATTCCATCATGGTCACTAGCCTCCAGGACATCGTCAAGGAGTGTTGCCTCAGAAAGGCTACACCCATCACCCAGGTCATGCCCCCTTCTCACTGCTACCATCAGGGAGGAGGTACAGAAGCCTGAAGACACACTCAACGATTCAGGAACAGCTTCTTTCCCTCTGCCATCTGATTTCTGAATGGACATTGAACCAATGAACACTACCTCACTCTCACTACTATTTTTATTTCCATTTTTGCACTGCTCATTTAACTTTAAATATTGTGTGTGTATATACACACACACAATATTTAAAGTTACTGTGTAAATATTACACAGTTACTGTAATTCACATTTTCTCTGTTACCATGCACTGAATCTTACTGCTACCACAAAGGCAACAAATTTCACGACATATGCCAATGACATTAAACCTGATCCTGATTATATGGATTCCAAGAGGTTGCAGACCCCACTGGAGTAGACAAACTGGCTGCTCGTTGAGTTTGGTTGCATCTCAGCCCTAATCTCCTGACCTGTGGGCACGTAGGTGGGGAGGGGAGGATGTGAGTTGGTTCCTGACCACCAGTTCGACGGCACGGTAGTGTAGTGGTTAGCACAAGGCTTTACAGTATCACAGACCAGGGTTCAATTCCCGTCACTGTCTGGAAGGAGTTTGTACGTTCTCCTTGCGACTGTGTGCACTTCCTCTTGGGTGTCCTCCCATAGTGTAGATACATTATCGGTTGGTAGGCTAAGTGATCATTGTAAATTGTCCCGTGATTGGGCTAGGGAATCTCTGTACACAGTGTCCACTGACGCTCTGTGGAGCTTCAATGACTGTGGTACAGCAGAGATTGGCCAATCAACCACATACATATATCATGAGAGGCTAGATAAACTTGGGTTGTTTTCTCTGGAGTGGCAGAGGCTGAGGGGAGATCTGATAGAGGTTGATAAGATTATGAAAGGCATAGGTAGATTAGACAGAGAGTATCTGTTTCCCGGGGTTGAAATGTCTAATACCAGAGGGCGTGCATTGAAGGTGAGAGGAGGTAGGTTCAAGGCAGATGTGTGGGTTAAGTTTTTTTACTCAGAGTGGTGGATGCCTGGTATGGTGGTACAGGCAAATACAACAGGGGCTTTTAAGAGACGTTTCGATAGTGACATGGGATGTGAGGAAGATGGAGGGATATGGACATGATGTAGGTAGGAAGGATTAGAGTTTGGGTGTTTTTGCTATGCTTTTTAGCTGGTTCGGCTCAACATTAAGAGCTAAAGGGACTGTTCTTGTGTTGTATTGCTCTACGTTCTAAGAGGAACTGTCCACAATAATTGCAGGTTAGGTCCTCAGAGATATTGACACCTAGAACTTGAAATTGCTCACTCTCTCTGCTTCTGATCCCTCTATGAGGATTGGATAACAGCACGGCCACAGTGGTAGACCATTCCACTCACTTACAAGGTTTATTTGCTATCTCCTGCATACATTACATGATAGATAAAGATGAGAGGTTTTTACATTGCCTCCATTAGCTCAGAGTGCAATAATGGGAAGCCCTAAAATGTGGCTTTTCCTCATCAAGTCTCTGCAGTGGCCATACCAAACTTCAGTGACCTCCTTGGTAAGTAGTCTCGGACACTGGAATGTGTCAGCCCACAAGCAATTACTGTGGACAGTTTCA
Source organism: Hypanus sabinus (assembly GCF_030144855.1). Classification (NCBI taxonomy): domain Eukaryota; kingdom Metazoa; phylum Chordata; class Chondrichthyes; order Myliobatiformes; family Dasyatidae; genus Hypanus; species Hypanus sabinus. The sequence continues at coordinate 42,253,650 of NC_082731.1, read as the reverse complement.
TGTTTTATTGTTTTACAACACTGAATCACAGTCGATTTAATCTGGCTTTTTTGACACTGACCAATAGAAAAAGACTCTTTCCATGTCAAAGCAAAAACAGATCTCTACAAATTGATCTAAATTACAAACATGAAACACAAAATAACTGATCGCAGAAATATTCACCGCATTCAAGTTAGTATTTAGTAGGTGCACCTTTGGCAGCAATTGACTCTGTGTGGATAGGTCTCTATCAGCTTTGCATACCTGGACACTGCAATTTTCCCCCATTCTTCTTTACAAAACTGCTCAAGCTGTCAGATAGCATGGGGATCGTGAGTGAACAGCTCTTTTCAACCCAGCCACAAATTCTCAATTGGATTGAGGTCTGAACTCTGACTTGGCCACTCCAAGACATTAACCTTGTTGTTTTTAAGCCATTCCTGTGTAGCTTTGGCTTTATGTTTGGGGTCATTGTCTTGCTGGAAAACAAATCTTCTCCCAAGCCGTAGTTCTCTTGCAGACTGTATCAGCTTTTCCTCCAGGATTTCACTGTATTTTGCTACATTCATTTTACCCTCTATCTTCACAATCCTTCCAGGGCCTGATGCAGTGAAGCATCCCCACTGCATGATACAGCCACCACCGTGCTTCGCGGTAGGGTAAGTGAGCTTTGATGATGTGAGGTGTTCAGCTTGTGCCAAACATACCATTTTGTCTGACTGCCAAAAAGCTCAATTTTGCTTTCATCAGATCACATGGCTCCAGTCTCCCATGCACTTTCTAGCACTTTCATGCACGTTTTTTTCAACCTTGGCTTTCTCTTTGCCACTCTCCCATAATGCTGCAATTGCTGATAGACCCGGGCAACTGCAGTTGTATGTGCAGTCTCTCCCAACTCCATCACTGAAGCTTGTAACCCCTCCAGAGTCATTACAGGTTTCTTGGTGGCCTCCCTCACTAGTCCCCTTCTTGCACGGTCACTCAGTTTTTGAGGACAGCCTGCTCTAGGCAGATTTACAACTGCGCCATATTCTTTCTATTTCTTGATGATTGACTTAACTGGACTCCAAGGGATAGTCAGTGACTTGGAAATTTTATTGTAGTCATCTCCTGACTTGTGCTTTTCAATAACCTTTTCGAGGAGTTGCTTGGAGTGTTCTTGTGTCTTCATGGTGTAGTTTTTGCCAGGATACTGACTCACCAGGAGTTGGATCTTGTACTTTCACTGCAATCAATTGAAACACCTTGAAAGCACACACAAAGTGCACTGCAGATGCTGTGGTCAAATCAAGACATATAAAAAAAAAGCTGGATGAACTCAGCAGGTCGGGCAGCATCCGCTGAAAGAAGCAGTCAACGTTTCGGATCGAGACCCTTCGTCAGGACTAAAGGATGAGGGGGCAGGGGCCCTATAAAGAAGGTAGGGGAAGGGTGAAAAATCAATCAGAGGAAAGATCAAGGGGTGGGGAAGGGAAGCAGGGAGGGGATGGACAGGAGAGGTGAAGAAGGAATCTAAGGGGAAAACACTATGGGTAGTAGAAGGCAGAGTCATGAGAGGTGATAGGCAGCTAGAAGAGGAGGCAGAGTGAAAGTGGGATGGGGGAAGGGAGAGGGAGGGAATTACCGGAAGTTGGAGAATTCGATGTTCATACCAAGGGGCTGGAGACTACCCAGACGGAATATGAGGTGTTGTTCCTCCAACCGAAGTTTGTCCTCATCATGGTAGTAGAGGAGGCTGTGTATGGACATATCCGAATGGGAATGTGAAGGAGAGTGACCCTTTTTTGAAAGCACACAGGTCTCCAAAAACAGATTTCCATTTAACTAATTATGTGACTTCTAAAACCAATTGCCTGCATCAGTGATGATTTGGTATGCCATATTAAAGGGGAGGGGTGAATACTCATGTAATCAATTATTTTGTGTTTTATATTTGTAATTAATTTAGATCAATCTGTTTTTGCTTTGACATGAAAAAGTCTTTTTCTGTTGGTTAGTGTCAAAATTAAATGCCGTTTTAAATGCTGTCATTACGTCAGCCTCCATTATCTCAGCTGCCAGCACAATGAAAATATTAACACAAAGCTCTTGAAAGTCTTGACCCTCAGATCTTGAAACTTTTTCCATCCCATCTTTAATTTGTGGTCTGTAGTTTTGGACTTCTCTGCCTTGGGGAAAAGACTGAATCTTTGTGGGGTCCCCTACCATGAACCGTGGTCTGTGGAACCAAGGTATGGAACCCCAGCTCTGCACTATCTAGGTCACCTCTTTCCATCACACCCCCAGCCTATATTCCAGTAAGAATAAACTCACCCTATCCAATCTCTCCTTTTAACTGCAACCCTCCATTCATGCTAACATCCTGGTGAATCTCTTCTCTACTAGAACAGACTATTAGACAAAGGAGCAGAATGTGGCCATTCAGCCCATCAGGTCTGCACCATTTCATCATGGCGGATCCACTTCCTTCTGAACTTCATTCCCTTGTCTTCTCCCAATAACCTCTCATACCCATTAGCCTCTGCTTTAATTACACCCAATGACCTGGTCTTCAAAGCCGCCTGTAGTAACGATTCACACAGCTTCACCACTCTCTGGCTGAAGAAATTCCTCTTCATCTCCATTCTAAATGGATGTCCCTTTATTCTGAGGCCGAGCTCTCTGGTCCTAGACTTCCCCACCGTAAAAAGCATCCTCTCCTCATCCACTCTATAAGATTTAATTGAGACGCTTCCCCTACCCCCAATTCTACTAAATTCTAGTCAGGACAGGTCAAGAGCCATGAATCGCTCCTCAAATGATAAGCCTTTTGTGTGTGTTAACTGGAATCCATGATACTAGAATTTTTCATTTCCTGGGGAGATGTCTTGATGGGCAAAAAGACAGCTTTCTAATGGGCTCTCAGAGCTGTACTAACAGTCTCTTCCCCCCCCAACATTTTCCTGTAACCAATTCCTTTCAACATACTAATCAACTCCCAGCTCTCTGGGTACACATCTACCCCCCCCCCCCGGGGGCAGTTGTGGCCAGTTAACCCCTCAGCATGCCATTGGGATGTGGGAGGTCACAGGGAGAACAAACAAGTTCATTACAAGGTCAGGATTAAACCCCTTCACAGGAGTCGTGCAGCAGCAGTTACAACTGTGGGGTCACTGTACTGCCTAAGAGTAAAGAGGAGCTAGTATTGTCTCTCTTGTTCTTCAATCAATATCATGATCATTTTACTCTTTGTTCCCAGTTCCTGTAATGGATTTGAAAGGAAACTGCGAATGAGCTGCCAGCACAAGTGCTGGATCTAGTTTCAATTTCAACATTTAAGAGAAGCCTGGATAAGTACACGGATGGGAGGGGTATGGAGGGCTATGTTCCAGGAGCAGGTCAATGGGTGTAGGCAGAATAATAGTTTGGCATAGACTAGATGGGCCAAAGGGCCTGCTTCTGTGCTGTTCTAGTCAATGTTTCTCACCCTCTGCATCCCATCCCACCTTTCATTCCCGTGAACCTCCCCTAAACCCTCTCCAATTTCAGCACTTCCCTTCGTAAATACTGCTCACAATACTCTAATCTGACCAATGCCTTATAAAGCCCCAGCATTACATCCTTGCTTTCATATTCTAGTCCTCTTGAAATAAATGCTAATATTGCATTTGCCTTCCTCACCACCATCTCAACCTGCAAATTAACCTTTAGGGAATCCTGGACGAGGCTCTCACGTCCCTTGGCATAAAAAGATAGGAGAAGGAATTTCTGTTGCCGGAGGGTGGTAAATTCATTGCCACAAATGGCTGTGGAGACCAAGTCGCTGGGTGTATTTAATGCAGGGGTTGATAAGATTCGCGGTTAAGAACGGCATCACACAGAGAAGACAGAAGAATGGGGTTGACAGGGAATATAAATCAGCAATGATGGAATGGCAGTGCAGACTTGATCAGCCAAATGGGTTAATTCTGCTCCTACATCTTATTTCTGTTGCTACCATTCTTTTTCTGTAGCGAACCAATGAGAAATGTACATAGTACTAACAAATATATTTTGTATAAATGCAACATAATGTCCCAACTCTGATACTTCATGTCTAGGCCTTTAAATGTCTTTGTTTTCCCCACTAACCCTATCTGCTTGTATCACCAGTTTCAGGCAGCCAGGGACTTACACCCAAGGTCTCCTGTACACTAAAGCTAAGCTCCCTGCACTTAGTCTATGTACCTCTTATCCAAAATGCTTGGGGCTGGAAGTGTTTCAGATTTCGGAATATATAATGAGATATCTTGGGATCGCCATCATTTCCAGCTCTGAACTGATGTGCTACCGGTAGGGTAAGCAGTCAGTCTTACAGGCGCTCGTCCCACCTGTGTACTGACACATCCGTTCAGATTTTCATCAGTGACAATTGCAGCAAACTCGTCAATGAATTTCTCTGGAATCAGCAGACGTTTTATCACAAATCTTTAAAAACATAATGACATGCCTTTTCTTAAATTTCTGCAGACTACCTGCTGACCATTCACGAACGCCTTCAATTTTCAGTTTGTCGTGATCGATCTTTGCTTATTTCATGATCAGTATACCATTAAACGGCATAAGATTACTCTAATGGCGCTGAATCCACTCTTCCAATACAAGATCGAGATCTGTATACAACATTTTCCTATTTTTTCTTAATTTCTGTTTGTTACTTATGTAAGGTCACTTCTCAGAACAATCTGTGGTAGGCAAAAAAAGCATCCCCTTGTGGAATTTTCCATCTGTGACGTCACGTCAGCACTCAAAAAACAATTCAGGTTTCAAAGGTTTTTGGATATGGGGCACCCAACCTCGATATCGTAACAATATGACCTCCTGAAATGCGTAACCTCTCACTTGGACAGATTAAACTCCACCTGCCACTGCTCCTCCCAGCTTTTCAGTTGATCTGTGTCCCAACTCTACCTTTAAACAATCTTCAAAACCACGATTTATGCGGAATCTGCAAACTAATCGTACCCGCCATGTTCTCATTTAGTTCATTAAATGCTAACCGCAGAAGAAGCCACCTCAACCTCTCTCGAAGGGGTGGGGAGCCCTCACAAAGACCACACAGGCAACGCGAGAACCTCCTCCTCATGTTGGTGACAGTAAGATCTGTAATAGGCACCTCATTTCTCCAGTGGCATCTCAGAACACCAAAAACTGATCAACAGTTTGGCCATTACGGCTTATCATCATTACGTGTTGTGTCGCATGACATCAGCAGTCACGTTGACCCATGACGGTCCTTTGGCAACTTTGTTTTTTTACAGAAGTGGTTTGCCGTTGCCTTCTTCTGGGCAGTGTCTTTACAAGAGGGATGACCCCCCCCTTCCCCCAGCCATTATCAATACTCTTCAGAGATTGTCTGTCTGGCGTCAGTGGTCGCATAACCAAGACTTGTGATCTGCACAGGCTGCTCGTACGACCATCCACCACCTGCCCCCATGGCTTCACATGACCCAGATCGGCGGGGGGGGGGGGGGGGTGGGGGGGTGCTAAGCAGGTGCCACACCTTGTCCAAGGGTGACCCGCAGGCTAGCGGAGGGAAGGAGCGTCTTACACCTCCTCTGGTAGAGACGTATCTCCACCTCACCATCCGTATTATTGTACAAGACTTTACAATTAACAGGGAAGATGATGGATGACAACTCTTAGCGGTAAATCAGACTGCTATATCTTAAATCACTGAATAATCACTGCACATCAGGAAGTAAGTGCTTCCCGGCTCCGAGGCAATTATAACAGGTTTTGCTTGGTAGCCTCTTCTCTTGGTTTGTGCTGAGGCAATCACAAATGTAATATCATGGTCACAACTTGGAGCCATGGTTTGACAGCAAACATTTTACTCACTCTTCTGCATCGATGTGAAATGGGAGAGTGGGATGGCATGGTAGCGTAGTGGTTGGCACAAAGTTTTACAGTACCAGCCACCCTGGTTCAGTTCCCACCACAGCCTGTATGAAGTCTGCACATTCTCCATGCGACCGTGTGGGTTTCCTGCAGGTCCACGGTCCAAAGACCTTCCGTTTGGTAGGTTAATTGTTCACTGTAAATCGTCCTGTGATTAGGCTAGAGTTAAATCAGTGAGTTGCTGAGCAGCGTAGCTCTCAAGGCCAGAAAAGCCTTTACATCAATAAACTAAAAGAAAAATTAAATCTTGCTCCGCATCCACAATTGCTGGGCAAAAACAGTATCAAGCTAAGTAACAATGACTGCTAATCTGGAACATAGAACATCACAGCACAGTACATACCCTTCAGCCCACAATGTTGTGCCGACCTACTCCATTACAAATTTTATCTTTCGCTTCCAGAGAGCCCCCCACTTTTCCTTCACCGTGTGCCCATCTCAGAGTCAGGTTTAATATTGATGCTGTGAACTTTGTTGCTTTGCGGCAACAGTACATTGCAATACATAATTTTGAAAAACTATAAATTACAATAAAAAATAAAATGATGTAGTGTAAACAGAGCAAAAAAAAAGTAGTGAGGTAGTGCTCATGGGTTCCGATATCCATTCAGGCAGAGGGGAAGAAGTTGTTCCTGAATCGCTGAGTGTGTGCCTTCAGGCTCCTGTACTTCCTCCCTGACGGTAGCAATGAAAAGAGGGCCAGTCCTGGGTGATGAGGGTCCTAAGTGATGGATGCTGCCCTGTTGACGCAGCGCCTTTTGAAAGCGTCCTCAGTGCTGGGGAAGCTAGTGCCCATGATGGAGCCGGCTGAACTGACAACTTTGAAACCCAACAGCGATGCTGCCTGCAGCTTGGCCGCTTATCGCTTAGCTCCTGCAAGGTCACCCAATGGGTCAAGTTAAAGTAGGATGTTCCAGACAAAGGGCAATCCAATCAAGACCTCGACAGTGGTGCAGACAGATGGTGTCAGATGACAATGTCATCTGCCTTGCACTTCATAACTCTGGACCCCGATACCGATCTGGCAAGGACCATGCAGTGGCTGCCCACGCATCCACCACCCCACCTTAAACAAAGTCACGCATAAGCACTAAGGGAACCCGTCCTAACATCCTGAATATGTAGTTCCCAGGTCAGCCTCCTCAGCAGGGGTTCCCAATTTGGGGTCCTAGGACCCGTCAATGCAGGGCAAGACTCCAAGGACGGAACCCCTGAGGACCCACTAATAGAGAACCCCTTCGGAGAATGTCATGCTCGAGCGATTACACTATCTCTGCATCTCTGTGCTGCTGGTCTCAAAACAAAGCTTGTGGGCGCTGATCAACGCGTGCTGAGGACGTTGAGGCTTTGGAGAGGGTGCAGAAGAGGTTTACCAGGATGCTGCCTGGTCTAGAGGGCACGTGCTACCACAAGAGGCTGGACAAACTTGGGTTGTTTTCTCTGGAGCGGTGGAGGATGAGGGGAGATCTGATAGAAGTTTACAAGATTGTTAGAGGCTTAGAAAGAGTAGACAGACAGTATCTGTTTCCCAGGGTAGAAATGTCTATTACCCAAAGGCACGCATTGAAGGTGAGAGAGGTAGGTTCAAAAGGGGATGTGAGGGGTAAGTTTTTTTACTCAGAGAGTGTTGGATGCCTGGAATGTGCTAGAGGCAAATATATCAGAGGATTTTAAGAGATATTTGGATAGACACATGGATGTGAGGAAGATGGAGGGATACGGACATGGTGTAGGTCGGAGGGATTAGTGTTTGGGTGTTTTCGATTTTCCTTTTAGCAGGTTCAGCACAACATTGTGGGCTGAATGGCCTTTTGTTCTATTCGGTGCTCGACATTCACACTTACTATGCGTTATGTAGCCTCTGGTCACTGTCCTGAAGTTGAACAGCAATTCTGTCACAAGGCCCAGATACCCCTTCCTGAGCCTAAGCTTGTCTTGGATACCGTGGTGGTTAGACAGAAGGGAAAGGCTCGTGTCACCGGCAACAGACCCGACGAAATTCGATGCTGATCTCAGCAGTCCAAAAACAAATGTTTTCTCCCTTCCAAATGCAGGCAAGCCTCGTGAAGGAAGTGGTTAGAGATGCAAGCTGCTGGCTTGATGCTGCAGCATTTCAAGATTTCTAAAAGGTGAATTTTCACTAATTTGTATGACCAAAGCTACCTCAAGGCTACTCTCTAAGTAGCCGTCTTCTGCAAAGGATGGAACCCCAGTCATGCAAAAACTGGTTCTATCATGTTGGTGCAGGAAGACAGTTATAACCAGATAAAACAGATCCCACTGTTCAGATAGAGGGCTGAGGTATAACCTCTAAGGATGAGGTACTTCTATAATATAGTGCAAAGACGCAGAAGCAAAATAATTAAGTAATAAAGCCATCTATGACTAAAAGGGAGAGGAGGGAATGGAACTGGAGCAGTTAGGCTCCAGTTAGGATGGCAGAGGAAGGAAGAAGTCACTGGTGTGGCCGGGCAGTGGAGGATTAGGGAGAGGGGAATGAGGATTGGGGAGGGGAGAGGGATTCAGAGGGGAGAGAGTAGGGAACCTGGGGTAGTTGGGGAGAGGTTGATGGGCAGAGGATGTCCACTGGGAGGTGAGGGAAAGTAGAGGGTACAAGGCAGTTTAGCGGGTAGCAGGTGATTAAAGGGGAAATGAGGAGTAGGAAATGATAGGGAGGGATGGCGGGGGATTTTAAGGAGGATTTTTGGAGGGGTGGATTTCATCGGGAGAGTTGAGTGGGGATGAGGGGTGGATTTGAGGAAGGAGGAGTGAGGTTGATGGGGAAGGGGGAGGTATGACTGGGGACTAGGGGAGGTTTGAGTAAGGAGGGAAGGTTTGATTGGGAACTAGGGGAGGTTTGAGGAAGGGCAGGGTGGGTTTGATGGTGGAAAGGTGTGTCTGATAGGGGTCTAGGGAAGGTTTGAGGAGGGAGAGTGCATTTGATGGGAGAAGGGGGTGGGCAGTATGACCAGGAGGTGTTGAGAGGTTGGGAGGAGAGTGAAGATTTGAGTGGGGACTAAGGAAGGGGTGGATTTGATGGATGGAAAGGGGAGGCTTGAGTGGGAACTAGGTTTGAGGAGGTGGTGGATTTGATGGAGGTTTGAAGGAGGAGGGGTGTTGAGGAAGGAGGACTGATAGGGAGTTGAGGGGTTGGGTGGGTTTGATGGGGGTAGGGATGCCTTAACTGGGGACAAGGAGAGGTTTGAGAAAGGAGGGATGGGTCTTTTAGGGAGTTGAGAGGTTGAGGAGTGGTGGGAGGGTTGGATGGGGAGAGGGAAGGTTTGATGGGGAGGGGGGTTTGATGGGGGAGGGTTTGATGTGGAGGGGTTTTGATGGGGGAGGGTTTGATGGGGAGAGGGGAGGGTTTAATGTGGAGGGGGGAGGGTTGGAGGGGGTTTGATGAGAAAGAGGGGAGGGTTTGATGGGGGAAAGGGGAGAGTTGACTGGGGCCTACGGGAGGTTTGAGGAGGGGGTAGGTGATGGAGGTTTAAGGAAGGGGGTGGGTCTGATAGGTTAGTTGAGAGGTTGAGGAGTGACGGGAGGGTTTGATGGGGGGAAAGGGGAGGTTCGGCTGGGTACTAGGGGGCGGGATCTTTCCACACCCACCCCGCACCAGGCTATTGCCCCCGGCCCTGAGCGGGCTGACAGGCAGCGGCGTCACTCACCGTAGGTCTCTGACATGATGCCGAGGGCCGGAGTGCCGCTGCGCTGCTGTCCCGGGCTCGGTGCCGGCCTGCCTCAGGGCCGCTCATACAATATGGCGGAAGCCGCGTCCTGCCTCTCCCTGCCCCCCTCCCCTCCCCTCCCCTCCCCTCCCGCCGGCCGGCGTCCGGCGTCATGACGCAACACGCAGACACCCTCCCTGAGGCGATCGACGCGACGTTAGTCCTTCCACCACGAGGGGCACTCGCGAGTGGCCTGCGTCGTGACGTCACAGGCGGAACGTCCGACCCGCCTTGGCAACTCCGGGCGGAACATAACCGCGCATGCGCACTCTGTCCAAACTCTTCCCTCCAGGGAGTTGGGTCGTGGTCATGCAAAGTTCAAAGCAGATTCATCATCAAAGTCCATCTGTGTCACCATATACAACCCTGAGATTCGTTTTCTTGTGGGCATTCTCAGTAAACACAAGAAATACAACAGAATCAATAAAACACCACACACCACCAGATGGGGAAAAATCCTTGCAAATACAAAGGTAAAACAAAATAACAGTAACAATGCTCTGGAGGAGAGTCTCGGCCCAAAATGGCGACTGTTTATTCATTTCCATAGTTGGTGCCTGATTTTCTTGTGTTTTTATTGCTCTGCGGATATAAGACTGTAAGATATAGGAGCCGATTAAGCCACTTAGCCCATCGAGTCTGCTCTGCCATTTTGTCGTGGCTGATCCAATTTTCCCTCTCAACACCAGTCTCCTGCCTTCTCTCTGTATCCCCTCATGCTCTGACTAATCAAGAATCTATCAACCTCTGCCTTAAATACACCCAATGATTTGGCCTCCACAGCTGCCTGTGACAACTAATTCCACAGATTCAGCACCCTCTGGCTAAAGAAATCCTTCCTCATCTTCGTTCTAGATCTACGTCCCTCTATTCTCAAGCTCTGCACTCTGTTCTTAGACCATTTGCAAGGCAGGTGGGAAATAAAATACCCTTTGTGGACCAAAACAGAAGCAAATCTGGGCGTGTCTGTACCTAGATTGGGCGGTGTCTCAGGTCTTCCATGTTCCAAGCGGCTGAAAACAAAATCAGACTGTAGATGTAAAAACCTATACTCTTCCACAGTACAAGACAATGATCCCGAACTTAAAGCCGAAGCTACACAGGAATGGCGTAAAAACAACAAAGTTAATGTCCTGGAGTGGCCAAGTCAGACCTCAATCCAACTGAGAATTTGTGGCTGGGTTGTAAAGGGCTGTTCACTCAGGATCCCCACGCAATCTGACCGAGCTTGAGCAGTTTTGTAAAGAAGAATGGGGAAAAATTGTAGTGTCCAGATGTGCAAAGCTGATAGAGACCTATCCACACAAACTCAATTGCTGTCAAAGGTGCCCCTACTAGATACTGACTTGAATGGGGTGAATATTTATGCAATCAATTATTTTGTGTCTTATATTTGTAATTAATTTAGATTACTTTGTCAAGATCTGTTTTCACTGTGACATGAAAGGGTCTTTACTGTTGGTAAGTATCAAAAAAGCCAAATTAGATCCACTGTGATTCAATGTTGTAAAACAATAAAACGTGAAAGCTTCCAATGGGGGGGGGGTAAATACGCTTTATAGGCACTGTATGTTTACTGAGTAGAGTAACCCGGCTGCATCCTGGGGGCTCCAGGGCACGCCTGGAGCTCGTGCTGGGCATGACAGTAAACGAACTGCTAGTGGTGCACTGCTGAATAGGCAAGCCAGCACCGAGAAATCCAAAACTGTTACTGCCCGCATTCAAAAAGTAGCCAATTGGCACCCCAGACTGCGCCTATTTCAGGTGTTTCCCATTTACGACTGAGCAGTTAAGAGAACAAAGGCATGCAGGGAACGGTCCTTAAAAGTAAACTCGCTCACAATGCGAGTAATAGAACTTGAGACCGACATGAAAGCGTACAGGGGCAAACTTCACCAACAGTTTGTAGCGCGATATCCCTCCAAGCGTGTATGAATTGAATTTCGGTTCATTATCATTTAGAAATCACAACTGCAATGCAGTTAAAAAATGAAACAACGTTCCTCCAGAATGATATCACAAAAGCACACGACAAAACGGACTACACCAGAAAATCCATGTAATGTTTGGCAATCCCCAAGTCCAGAGTCCGGAGAGGCTGCTGCGTATTAATATCATGCTACCATCTTAGCGCGTTCCCCGGAAAGGAGCTCCAACGCCACAAGACAAAACAAGACTACCCAGACACACCAAGTCAGGAGACCAACTCTACCACCCAACAAACCAAAAACTAAAGCTACAAGACCTACACAAAACCACATAGTTACAACATATAGTTACAATAGCGCAAACTATACCATATTTGATTAGAAAAAACAGACCATGGGCACAGTAAAAATAGTCCAAAGATGTTAAAAGACTATAAGTTCGAAAGAAACCACACAAGCAACAACAGATCAACAGAGAACGGTAAAAAAACAATGTAGTCCAGAATAAACCAAATAAAACACGAAGATGCACAAGGGCTAGAAAGAAACCAACTTAAAGATCACGGCAACACTACGCAATAAAATAATGAAGATGCAACACACTGAGGCACTGACGAAAACAGAACTGCCTCAGCAACGGTGCCACAAGCTCACAGTAGCATCAACAACACAGATGAAGAATCCTGATGATGAAGCCAAGATTGCAGTCAAGATTATCCGGATATTTAACACCACACCGACAGACCGCATGGGCACTGACCCGACCAAAAGACCCTACACGCCAAAACAAAAGACGTCAGCAAAATCCGCAAAAACTGCTAATACCCACAGCAACATTATACTGCCACAGCATTTAGGAAAACTTGAAACATTTGAAGAACTACACACGGTAACATACTACGTGGCTTTGATAGCAGTGCAGCGCAGTAGCTCCAGAAGAGAGGCACTCGTTCCTAGAAACCCAGAGCTGAGCAATGAAATGGAAAACACCAAAATGGCAGAAGAGATTAAGAAAGAAAGTTGAAACCTTAAGAGGAGAAATAGCCCGCCTAACGGAGTATAATATTGATAACCTGAGCAAGAAAATTCAGAGAAAAGCTAAGGAAATTCTAGGGAAATATGAGGTCTATCCAACAAAAGCACTCTAGAATTTAGAGATAGACTAAAACAAAACTTTGGTGCGTACAGAGCCAGGCTAAATAGATACGTGAAAGGTGTCAGATGAAGAAAACAGAATTATCAGGTCAAGGAAAATGAAAAAGGTTTATACAGGACATTGAAACTAAATCTTAGGCACCAAAATATCACCAACACTAGCACAAATTAGTCAAAGATTTGAAGATTCAAAGTAGGTTTATTATCAAATAAATTATACATCCTTGAGATTTGTCTGCTCACAGGCAACCACAGAGCGAGAAACACGAAAGAATCCAATTTTAAAAAAAGACCAACACCTGAAGGGCAGAGAAAGAGAGAAAAAAAAACAACTAATCACGCGAATGGTAGAAGCCAGCATCAGCATTGCGAGTCACATTGAGTGCTGAGATCCAACTCCCTGGGGCAGCCTGGACTAGGCCCGAAGTCTCGGTCTCATTTCATCATATTGGCGGGGCGAGTCACCGCGAAGCTCGCAGACACAAAGTGCGGCAGCGGGAGCAGTCTCACCGTCTCAGCGCCACAGAGAGAGGAATGACCACGGCGGGAGAGCGAGCAAAATCGAGCCAACCCTCGCCTCCGGTCCCGACGCCCTCCCTTTCCAGTCTACCTGGGCCGGCATCTAAATCACCGGCAAGTGCAGAGATAACGAACTTCTGGTCTAGTATCTGGTCAAACAGGGTCAACGCGCAACCAAGAAGCAAGCTGAGTTCGGAAGGAAAAAGGATGCTCTCACACAAATGCCTGAAGTTACAATGGACGTGTTAAAAGAGGTTACAAAAATACCCACAACTGGAAAAGTACCAGCAGGGATAATATTCATAATTATTAGAATAAAAAAAACGACTTGCCTTCAACTGTACCTATTAATACATATTAATGACTTTCTTAAAAATCCTGAATAGTCCGAAAGTTCCTCGCGATGGAGGAATGAGTGTGCTTGGCTATGCCTGTACCTCAGGTTTTACCAGCTTAAGCTGAGAAAAAATAAATAATAAGAAGAAATAAATCAGCAATAAATATTGAGAACATGAAATGAAGAGTCCTTGAAAATGAGTCCATAGGTTGTGGGAACAGATCAGTGATGGGGTAAATAAAGTTATGCCACACTTGTCACCTGAGGAGTGTTTGATGGCTCTGGGCCTGTACTCACTAGAATTCAGAAGAATGAAGGGTGACATTGAAACCTACCGGATGGTGAAAGGCCTTGACGGAGTGGATGTGGAGAGGGTGTTTCCTATGGTGGAAGAGTCTAGGACCAGAGGACACGGCCTCAGAATAGAGGGGTGTTCTTTTGGAACAGAGATGAGGAAGAATTTCTTCAGCCAGAGGGTGGTGAATCTGTGGAATTCTTTGCCACAGGCAGCTGTGGAGGCCAAGTCTTTACGTATATTTAAGGCAGAGGTTGATGGATTCTTGATTAGTCAGGGCATGAAGGGATACGGGGAGAAGGCAGGGGATTGGGGCTGCGAGGGATGATGGATCAGCCATGATGAAATGGTAGAGCAGGCTCAATGGGCCAAACGGTCTAATTCTGCTCCTATAGCTTATGGTCTTCTGGTTAATGGCGGGGAGGGCTTTACCCACAATGGACTGGGCCAAGGTTTTGCAAATCATTTTCATAAATAATGAATAATAGAGGCACCACAGACCTACTCACCAGTCGGACAATCGACCTCTCACCCTCACGTTCCGCATCCTACCATCGAGCCAACTCTGAATGCCTGCATGTACGCACAGATCAAATTAACAACCGCCACAGGGCAGCAACAACTGGCACATAGTATGCAAAAGCAGCATTCTCAGGAAAAGCATAAAATGTGCAGTTTTTACAGGAAATAACAGAATTAGATTCCTTAAGGTTGTCATAGCCGGGAGCTCCTGCTGCTTGTTAAGTGGTCCCAATGGCATGTCTCTCAAACAGCCTCAGATGACCAAGTCCAGGTCCTAAGTCCACCTACTAAGCCCGAAGGAAGCCTTCCAACAGATGGGACAAGGGGGCAAAGATAAGTAACTGGCGCCCTGACACCAATCTCTTCAGGCAGATGGGGCTTGTCAGCTCATCTAGGAGAAGGAAAACTCTGATCTCAAACCTCCGCTGCCCTGCAGCTATACCCGCTCATGGGGAAGATTCGGGAGTAAACTTCGAGGAAGAATCTGGAGCTGGAGTCCTTAAAGCAGTCCTAAACGTTGACTCCTTATTCCTCTCTAAAGACAATGTCTTTCCTAAAATGATCATCGCCATCCCAATGTGCCGTGCTGTATGACATCATCATTACGTACCATATCATGTAATGTAGGTGATCATGGTCTTTCCATGACAACGATTGTTCTTGGCAAATTTTTCTACAAAAGTGGTTTGCCATTGCCTTCTTCTGGGCAGTGTCTTTACCAGACGGGTGAGCCCAGCCATTATCAATACTCTTCAGAGATTGTCTGCCTGGAGTCAGTGGTCACATCACCAGGGCTTGTGATCTGCACCGGCTGCTCATACGACCATCCACCACCTGCCCCCATGGGTTCACATGACCCTAATCGGGGGGGGGGGGCTAAGCAGGTGCTACACCTTGCCCAAGCCTAGCGGAGGGAAGGAGCACCTCACACCTCTTTTGGTAGAGACGTATCTCCACCTCAACACCCAAACAAACAAGCTATGTTACTCAAATGTTACTGAAATATCAAATACACAACACTTGCCCTACAAGGCATGCCCTCTTCTCATTGCTACCATCAGGAAGGAAGTACAGGATGTCTGAAGACACACACTCAATGATTCAGGAACAGCTTCTTCCCTTCAGCCATCTGATTTCTGAATGGACATTGAACCCATGAACACTCCCTCACTACTTTGCTCTCGTTTTTGCACTAATTATTTAGTTTTTAGATATTCTTATTGTAACTGCCACAACACTGCCGCAGGGTCTATGCAGGTTCTGTAATTGTGCTCATGAGTAAACACGTTCTAATGACTGTTTCATTTTGGTGGTAATTAACTCTCTTCTTTTTATTTCTAGTCTTGTTGACAGTTGACCAAAAGCACAGCAACATTTGTACTCCCTGCATACCCTCACCCTTGTCCAGGAAAGAAGACTACTGTTTCGACTGACGCCGTAAGGGAGCAGCATTTGTTCAGTATATAGTTATTGCTTCCAGCTGCAGTGTTGGCATTAACCTTCAGTTTGAGAGTTTTAGTTATCAGCCCTGTTGGCCTTGTGTTTATTGTTTCTCTTCTCCTTTAAATTCCACAAGTTCTCATTAAAGTCAGTGAACTGTCCATCCACTTCAGAGAGATTGTGGATCGACAACAGATAACAAATATGCAAAAACAAAAAATTTCAAGTCAAGTCAAGTCAACTTTTATTGTCATTTCGACCATAACTGCTGGTACAGTGCACAGTAAAAATGAGACAACGTTTTTTAGGACCATTGTTTACATGACACAGTACAAAAAACTAGACCGAACTATGTAATAAAAAAACAACACAGAGAAAGCTACACTAGACTACAGACCTACACTGGACTGCATAAAGTGCACAAAACAGTGCAGGCATTGCAATACATAATAAACAGGACAATAGGGCAGTAAGGTGTCAGTCCAGGCTTCGGGTATTGAGGAGTCTGATAGCTTGGGAGAAGAAACTGTTACATAGTCTGGTTGTGAGAGCCCGAATGCTTCGGAGCCTTTTCCCAGACAGCAGGAGAGAGAAGAGATCGTATGAGGGGTGCATGGAGTCCTTCATAATAGTGGGTAGTGTAAATGTCCGGGTTGGCGGGAAGAGAGACCCCGATGATCTTCTCAGCTGACCTCACTATCCGCTGCAGGGTCTTGCAAATTTCATGACATTTGTCAGTGATAATCATTTTGAGTCTGATTGTATAATATAATAATCAAGTTTTCATAATTAATATATCCCATACACTAATATCATTATGATATCTCATGAAAGGAGGCTAGAGAGGTGTGAGTGCCTATGTGAGATTTGGCATGACATCTAACACTTTGACAAACCTTTATAGGCAGGTAGTGGAGAGTGTATTGACTAACTGCATCGTTCCAATGCCCTTGAATGGAAATCCCTCCATTAGGTAGTGGATACGGCCCAGTCCATCGCGGGTAAAGCCATTCCCACCACTGATCACGTCTACATGAAACACTGTCGCAGGAAAGCAGCACCCATCAGGGATCCCCACCACCCAGAACAGGCTCTCCTCTCACTGCTGCCATCAGGAGGAAGATGCAAGAGCCTTAGGATTCACACAATCAGGTTACCCCTCAACCATCAGGGTCTTGCCCCATCCTTGAAATGTCTCCACAAGCAATGGACTCACTTTCAACCCATCTCATCCTCCTCGATGTTTATTATTTATTATTCGTTCTTTCTTTTTGTATCTGCACGGTTTGTCGGCTTCTGCACCCTGGTTGAGCGCCCGAGTTGGTGTGGTCTTTCATTGAATCTGTTATGGGTACTATTCTGAGGATCTATTGCCCGTGGCCACAGGAAAATGAACCTCAGGGTTGTTCGTGGTGACATCAATGTACTCTGATAGTAAACTAACACTGAACTTTGGCCATGACTGTACAGGGCACGATGAGGAGGTTAGCGGATGATTCTCGATTAGGGGCCTTGTCGACAGTGAATCAGGTTAAAATGAATTGTGAAGGGATCTTGATCAGTTAGGGAGATGGGCTGAGGAGTGGCAAGGGGATTTCGACTGAGATAAGTGGGAGGACGGTCAAATCGGGGTGGGAATTCAACACTGACAAGAGTTGTGGAACGGCGCGACCTGGGAGCTAAAGAGTACGGTTCACGGGAACCGGCTGGACAAGAGGACAGGGTGGCAAAGTAGGCGGCTAGCCGTCAGCCACTTCAGCAGTAAGGACATCATGTTGCAGTTATGGGCATCACAAAACTCTACAGTACTGGCAACCCGGGTTCAATTCCTGCCACTGTCTGTAAGGAGTTTGTACGTTCTCCCCATGACCACGTGGGTTTCCTCTGGGTGTCTGTAAGGAGTTTGTACGTTCTCCCCGTGACCGCGTGGATTTCCTCCGGGTGCTCCGGTTTCCTCCCACAGTCCAAAGACACACAGGTTGGTAGGATAATTGGTCGTTGTAAATGTCCCGTGATTAGGCTAGGATTAAATCTGTGAGTTGCTGGGCAGTGCTAGAGGGGAAGGGGGCCTATTCTGCACCATATCGCAAAAAGAGACATGTAAGGCGTTGGTGAGAATCGTGTGCAGTTTTGGAAAAGAGTGATAGGGTGGAGATATGTCTCTTCCAAAGGAGGTGTAAGACACTCCTTTCCTCCGCTAGCCTGCAGGTCACCCCTGGGCAAGGTGTAGCACCTGTTTAGCCCCCCGATCAGGGTCATGTGAAGCCATGGGAGCAGGTGGTGGATGGGTCTACGAGCAGCTGGTGCAGATCACAAGACCTGGTTATGCGACCACTGATGCCAGGCAGACAATCTCTGAAGAGTATTGATAATGGCTGGGGTCACCCATCTTGTAAAGACACTGCCCAGAAGAAAGCAATGGCAAACCACTTCTGTAGAAAAATTTGCCAAGAACCATCATGGTAGTGGAAAGACCACGATCGCCCACGTCATATGACATGGCATGTAATGATGATGTCATACACCACAGTGCATAATTATGACGCCATGCTCTATGGTACATTATGATAAAGACGATAATTTTAGGAAAGGCTTTGTCAAGCTGGAGAGGGGGCAGAAGGATTTACGAGAATATTGCCTGGGACTAGAGGGCCTGAGCCACAGGGAGAGGTTGCTGCCTCAGGATCCTTATTCCCTGGCGTGCAGGAGAATGAGGGGGTGACCTCATAGAAGTTTATAAAATCATGAGGGCAGACTTTTCTCCAGGGTTGGTGAGTTCAAACCTAGAGGGCACAAGTACCAGACAAGAGAGGTGAGATTTCAGGAGAGATTTCCTTTCCGGAGGTTTAAGGAAACCTCTTTGCGTAGAGGGCAGTGCCAGGGAACGAGCTGCCAGGAGGAACGTTCGAGTTGGGTACAACTGCAACATTTAAGAGGCATTTGGACAGGTAGGCGGAGGGGAGGACGGGTGCAAGAGGGCTGAAGAAGATGGGACCTAATGGTGGAGAACGTGGTGTAAAAGGGAAAGAGGTGAGGAAGGTGACCAGAGGGGTGATGGGCAGATGAAGAGGGTGGGGCAGGGAACAAGAAAGAGGTAACAGGGGGCCAGTGAGATAAGGGAAAATATGGGGGCCGGGAGGAATGGTTACTAGAAGTGAGAAAAATTAACGTTCATGCTGTCAGGTTGGAGAGGAACCATATCACAACCACAGACTCTGCTGTGGGCTCTACGCGCCCCCTGTAACAGGCTCCGCAGTTGTGCTCGTTGGTATTCATGTTGCTGTCTCGTTATGGCGACATCTAACTCCCTTCTTCTCGTTCTAGTCTCGTCGAGACTTGACCGCAAGCAGAGCAACACTTACTCCCCCTCGTCCTTGTCCGGGGAGAGGACCGCCATTCCGACAGGCGCTGTTCGTGTAGTATTTAGTTACTGTTTCCAGCCGCAGTGTTGGTGTTTAACTTCCAGTTTGAAGAGTTTTAGTTCTCATTAAAGTCAGCGAACTGTCGATCCACTTCAGCCCCCACCCCACCCCCCTCTCTCTCCGCACTTGGGCCATATCCGAATGTTCTGAATTACCAAAGCTGAACTTCAGGTGTCGTACCGTTGTGTTGAACCTCAGTTTTGCACCGGAGGAGGCCGTGAATGGACATGTTGGTGTGGGATTGGGATATGGGAGTGGAATAATCCATGAACCCATGAACTCGACTTTTTAATCTTCTTTACACCACATATTTACTTTAGTAATACTGTCATAAGTAACAAATTTCATGATGTGCATGTCGGTAAAAATAAATCTTTATTTCTGAATCTGAAGCCAGACATTGACCTTAATTTAGCCTGTGACCTTTGAACCAGAACGCCACCCTTCCTGAACCATCCCCCAACTCCAAACCCCTCACAGTCCAGTCCACCTCTCACCCTTCTTCTGTTCCCTTGAGAACTTCCATCAGCTTCTCCAGCCTAACCCTGGAACTGAAATCTCTTGTCCCCGTGGCGAACCCCCCGCACCCCCCCGTCTTAAAAGGGAAAAAGTTTGTTTTATTTGTCACGTGTTCAAAGTTCAACGAATGAATGCAGAGTACAACCCTGAGATCTTGCAGGCAGCCGGAGAGCAAAGAAACGCCGCGGATCCATTCAAAAAGACACCCAACACGTCAAATCACACAGTGAAATGCATCATTTGTGTCAATTACCACTGCAGGCCGAGGATAGAGGGGGAGAGGGGGGCAGCCCGCAGTGTCACCACACCGACACAGCATTCCCACAAGTCATGAACCCTAATCCATACTTTTTTGGAATGTGGGAGCAATGCGAAACAGCCGGAGGAAACCCGTGTGGTCATGAGAGGGAACAGAGGCACTCTACACCCAGCACCTCAGTACTTCCTGTACTTCTACTTTTTCTGCACTACTTATTTAATTTAACTAAAGTTCAGAAGTTCAAAGTAAAATTTATTATCAGAGTACATACGTCACCACATACAACACAGAGATTCTTTTTCCTGCGGGCATACTTAGCATATCTATAGAACAGTAACTGCAAACATAAATAAATAACAATAAATAACGAGGGCAAGAGATAACAAGATAGAGAGTTCTTAAGGTATATGGAGGAATTTAAGGTGGGGGGGGTTATATGTGAGGCAGGGATTAAGGGTCGGCACAACATTGTGGGCCGAAGGGCCTGTAATGTGCTGTACTGTTCTACGTTCTATGTTAAAGTGAGACCATTGGTTGTGGGAACACCAGAAATAGTAAGAGTGTGGTTATCCCCTTTGGTTCAAGAGTCTGATGGTTGAGGGGTCATGACTGTTCTTGAACCTAACGGTGCGAATCCTGAAGCTCCTGTACTTTCTATTTGAATTATTCAATTTATTTATAAATAGTGAGAGTGAGCAATTGAGTTTTAATTTTATATATATATATATATATATACAACAGGACAGTCAATATAACATAGAAATACAATTGTGTCAGCGTGAATTAAACAGTCTGATAGCCTGGAAGAAGCAGTTTGTGGTTGGGGTGACTCGGGTCCCCAATGATCCTTCGGGCCCCTTTTACACACCTGTCACTGGTGGGTAGTTCACATCTGCAGATGCGCTGGGCTGTCCGCACCACTCTCTGCAGAGTCCTGCGATTGAGGGAGGTACATTTCCCATACCAGGCAGTGATGCAGCCAGTCAGGATGCTCTCAATAGTACTGCTATAGAAATTTCTTAGGATTTGGGGGCCCACAACAAACTTCCTCAACCGTCTGAGGTGAAAGAGGCGCTGTTGTGCCTTTTTCACCACACAGACCAGGTGAGATCCTCAGTGATGTGTATGTTAACCCTCTCTATCCCAGATCCAAGTATTTTAACTATTTTAACAGATTTAACTATCTTATGTGTGTGTGTGTGTGTGTGTGTGTGTGTGTGTGTGTGTGTGTGTGTGTGTGTGTGAGTGTGTGTGTGTGTATATGGGTGTGTGTGTGTGTGTGTGTGTGTGTGTATGGGTGTGTGTGTGTGTATGGGTGTGTGTGTGTATATGGGTGTGTGTGTGTGTGTGTGTGTGTATGGGTGTGTGTGTGTGTGTATGGGTGTGTGTGTGTATGGGTGTGTGTGTGTGTATGGGTGTGTGTGTGTATGGGTGTGTGTGTGTGTGTGTATGGGTGTGTGTGTGTATGGGTGTGTGTGTGTGTATATGGGTGTGTGTGTGTATGGGTGTGTGTGTGTGTATATGGGTGTGTGTGTGTGTGTGTGTATGGGTGTGTGTGTGTGTGTATGGGTGTGTGTGTGTATGGGTGTGTGTGTGTGTATGGGTGTGTGTGTGTATGGGTGTGTGTGTGTGTGTATGGGTGTGTGTGTGTATGGGTGTGTGTGTGTGTATATGGGTGTGTGTGTGTATGGGTGTGTGTGTGTGTATATGGGTGTGTGTGTGTGTGTGTGTGTATGGGTGTGTGTGTGTGTGTATGGGTGTGTGTGTGTATGGGTGTGTGTGTGTGTATGGGTGTGTGTGTGTATGGGAGTGTGTGTGTGTGTATAGGTGTGTGTGTGTATGGGTGTGTGTGTGTATATATATATATACACACACACACACACATGCATACATATATCAAGTCAAGTCAAGTCACTTTTTATTGTCATTTTGACCATAACTGCTGGTACAGTACATAGTAAAAATGAAACAACGTTTTTCAAGATTATGGTGTTACATGACACAGAACAAAAACAGTATATACACAGTACAGTGTGTATATATACAGACATACATACACACACAGATATGATATATGATATACCTGTAATTCACAGTTTTTATTTATTATTATGTATTGCATTGTATTGCTGTTGCAAAGACAACAAATCTCATGACATATGCCAGTGATATTAAACTTGATTAGTATTCTTTGGGACCTTCACATCCTTCCTGAGCTGTGGGAAGCAGAGTTAATCGAGGAATAACAAGTGATAGATACAGTTTCACTTGGGGTCTTTGATTTTTGCAGGCTGTAACATCTATGTTACTGAAATACTTGCTTCTGGGACTGGTGGGGTGCCTCTGGGGTCGGTGTTGGGACCTCTGCTATCCAGTATATATGTAAATAATCTGCGAAGATTCGCCCTGACTGGCTGCATCACAGCCTGGTATGCGAACAGAAAATCAGACTCAGGGTGTCGGAGTACTACCTTAATCCGACCAGCAGAGGGCAGACAGAGCCAGCG
This sequence comes from Hypanus sabinus, assembly GCF_030144855.1. Classification (NCBI taxonomy): domain Eukaryota; kingdom Metazoa; phylum Chordata; class Chondrichthyes; order Myliobatiformes; family Dasyatidae; genus Hypanus; species Hypanus sabinus. The sequence goes on along the minus strand of NC_082731.1, from coordinate 42,231,121 downwards.
TCTCTCTGTGCAGTTCCTTCCCCATCCTGCAGATGTCAGTCAAGGATCAATCACGATCCGGTTTATTATCTCTGACAGATGTCGCTTGCTGGGCAAGACAAAATATTACTATGTTACAACAAGAAATTTATAAAAATAAGTAAATAGAGCAAACTGGTGAAGTATCCTCATAAGAGGGATCAGAAGTGGAGAGAGTGGGAAATTTCAAGTTCCTGGATGTCAACATCTTTCAGGATCTGACCTGGACCCAACATATTGGTGCAGCTACAAAGAAGGCAAGGGTCTGGGCCCGGAATGTCGACAGTGCTTCTCCCTATAGATGCTGCCTGGCCTGCTGTGTTCCACCAGCATTTTGTGTGTGTTGTTTGAATTTCCAGCATCTGCAGATTTCCTCGTGAGGCAATACAGCAGCTATATTTCATTTGGAGCTCGAGGAGATTGGGTTTGTCACTTAAAACACTCGAAAACCTCTACAGATCTGCTGTGGATAACTTTATGACAGGCTGCATCACCGTCTGTTATGGGGGTGGGGTAATGCACAAGATTGAAGCAAGTTGAAGAAACTTGTAAAATTAGTCAGCTCCAACAGAGGCACTAGCCTCGGTAGTATCCAGGACACCTTCAAGGAGTGATGCCTCAAGAAGGCGGTGTCCATCATTAAGGACCCCCACCACCCAGGACATGCCCTGTTCTCATTGCTACCATCAGGGAGGAGGTACAGGAGCCTGAAGACACACACTCAATGATTCAGGGACAACTTCTTCCCCTCTGCCATCAGATTTCTGAATGGACATTGAACCCATGAACACTACCTCACTATTTAAAAAAAAATTCTGTTATTTCACTAGTGATTTTAATTTAACTATTAAATAATCATATATAAACTTACTGTAATTCAGTTTTTTTTAATTTATTTACAACGCACTGCTGCCAGTTAAATTTCACAACATATGCTGTGATGTTAAACCTGATTCTGAAATTGTGTTCACGGGGTCAGGGATTGCTGTTCAGCGATGTCTGCCTGCGCTGGCTCATCTCCTCTCTTCTCAGAATCAGAGTCACTTTACTGCCAGCCTGTGAAAGATCCCAGAACTGATTGTGGTTTGGTGCCAAGCGCAAAACACAGGGCAATGCCACACCAGACAGCCCAACAACAACCAACAGTGTGCAAGGACTATAGTGCAAACAGCCCTGAGTAAGCAACAATTAGCAGAACAGTCACATGTGCAAACATTCAATGATCAAACTGAAATAAATGTGAACATAAGAACAGACTCTATAGGAAAGAAGCTTCGGAGATAGAACCATAGAACACTACAGCACAGTACAGGCCCTTCAGCCCTCCATGTTGTGCCGACCCATATATTCCCTAAAGAAAAGTACTAAACCTACACTACCCCATAACTCTCTATTTTTCTTTCATCCATGTGCCTGTCCAAGAGGCTCTTAAATACCCCTAATGTTTTAGCCTCCAACACCATCCCTGGCAAGTCATTCCAGGCACTCACAACCCTCTGTGTAAAAACTTACCCCTGATGTCTCCCCTAAACTTCCCTCCCTTAATTTTGTACCTATGCCCTCTGGTGTTTGCTATTGGTGCCCTGGGAAACAGGTACTGACTATCCACCCCATCTATGCCTCTCATAATCTTGTAGACCTCTATCAAGTCCCTTCTCATTCTTCTACGCTCCAAATAGAAAAGTCCCAGCTCTGCTAACCTTGCTTCATATGACTTGTTCTCCAAACCAGGCAACATCCTGGTAAACACGAGGAAATCTACAGATGCTGGAAATTCAAACAACACACACAAAATGCTGGTGGAACACAGCAGTCCAGGCAGCATCTATAGGGAGAAGCACTATCGTTGTTTCAGGTCTCGCCCGAAACGACGACAGCGCTTCTCCCTATAGATGCTGCCTGGCCTGCTGTGTTCCGCCAGCATTTTGTGTGTGTTGTTGTTTGAACATCCTGGTAAATCTCCTCTGCACCCCCTCCATGGCTTCCACATCCTTCCTATAATGAGGTGACCAGAACTAGACACAATACTCTAAGTGTGGTCTCACCAGAGATGTGTAGAGTTGCAACATGACCTCTCTACTCTTGAACTCAATCTCCCTGTTAATGAAGCCTAGCATCCCATAGGCCTTCTTAACTACCCCACCAACCTGTGCAGTGACCTTGAGGGACGTATGGATTTGAACCCCAAGGTCCCTCTGTTCATTCACACTCTTCAGTAACCGACTATTAACCCTGTACTCAGTCTTCTGGTTTGTCCTTCCAAAATGCAGCACCTTGCTCTTGTCCGGATTGAACTCCATCTGCCTGATGACGTGTAGGCCTGGTGGTGATGGACTTGTAGCGTCTCCCTGATGGCAGTTTGGTGACTGGCAGGACGGGTGCAGTCACCATTACCGTCGGGCGGGAGGGGGAGGAGTGTTGGGTCCCTGCCTGCCAGGTTCGGGAGCAGATGCAGCCCTGCATCTATTGGGACCCTGGACCAGTTTGGCTGAACGGGCTCCGCAGTTGTCCCATCCGGGGACCCTGCGCTTCACGTTCCGTGTGTTCAGTGATCACGCTTGGCGCGATTTGTCCTCTTTTGCAGATTGTATATCTGGCGGCCTTGTGCGTGATTTGAGGTGAAATCTATAGTGCTTCTTTGTTTTGTGGCATGAAGATGAATCTCAGATTTGAATTGAATTGACTTTATTACTCACTTCCTTCACCTACATGAGGAGTGAAAATCTTTAGTTACGTCTCTGTGCAAATTACAGTAATTTATAATAAATAGTACGTACAACAGGACAGTCGATATAACATAGAAATACAGTGGTGTCAGCATGGTGTCCTGGCTTTTATGCTGCGGTACCGTTTCCCGCGTGGTAGCAGCATAAAAGTTTGTTTATAGGCATGCATACTTTAATGATGAATTTGACTCTTCAGAAATCGGATGGCGGAGGGGAAGCTGCTGCCTCTCAATTGCTGAGTGTGTGTCTTCAGGCTCCTGCACCTCTTCCTGATGGTGACTCAAAACGCACTTTGACCTGTGAATCGGGGGAAGAAGCTGGAATTTTACACTGCGTTGCTGTTTTTTTGCAACCCTGAATGCACGCTGCCACACGTGATGTCAGGCAAGTGTCTCCCCACCCCCCCCCGTGCACTGCAAGATCCCACAAACATTGGATAGGGCAGTTCCAGTGGGGCTTTGGACCCTCGGTGTGCAGTCTCACTAGGAATGGAGGCCATTCAGCCCACTGAATCCCTTCTAGGAACAACTCCGCTATCCCTACTCTCCAAGTATCTTTCCACAGCCCTTCCAGATCTTTCCCTTCGGATGCATCAAGGCAGCAGGTAGCGATGTTACTCGGAGTGCCCATGCCGCTGGTTCAATCCTGATCTTGGGCTGCTGTCTGTGTGGAGTTTGCACGTTCTTCCTGTGATTGTCTAGATTTAACCTGGGTGCTCCGGTGCCCTCCCACGTCCCCAAGACGTGCGCCACTGTGAATTGCCCCAGGTGAGGGTTAGAATGCAGGGTATCAGAGCGACTGAGCCCAATGTTCGGACGATGTCTGCACCAGGCAGGACTGAAGAGAAAATGTCATATTCACAAAAAAAGAGAACAAGTTGCGTAAATGGAAGAAAAAACGAGTGAAAATCACACGGAATGTTAAACGTGATGCCGCAGAATCCACGAAGACATCGAGAAGTGTTCACTTTAGGTCAGCTCAGTTTAATTTAGCGCTGTGTTCTTTGTTGACTGCCGGTTGCGATCAAAATCGCACAAAACAGCGATGGAAGGAAGAGTGGCCAGAAGCCTGAAACACGTAGCGTGAGCCGCGGAGTCCTGTCCGCAGACAGCACCGATCGAACCCTGCCTCGAGCAGCGGCGGGAGGGAGCGGGACGGAGTGGGAGGGAATGGGAGGGAGCGGGAGGGAGCGGGAGGGAATGGGAGGGAGCGGGAGGGAATGGGAGGGAGCGGGAGGGAATGGGAGGGAGCGGGAGGGAGCAGGAGGGAGCGGGAGTGGGAGGGAACGGGAGGGAGCGGGAGGGAATGGGAGGGAGCGGGAGGGAATGGGAGGGAGCGGGAGGGAATGGGAGGGAGTGGGAGGGAGCGGGAGTGGGAGGGAACGGGAGGGAGCGGGAGGGAATGGGAGGGAGCGGGAGGGAATGGGGGAGCGGGAGGGAATGGGAGGGAACGGGAGGGAATGAGAGGGAATGGGAGGGAGCGGGAGGGAATGGGAGGGAGTGGGAGGGAATGGGAGGGAGCGGGAGGGAATGGGAGGGAGCGGGAGGGAGCAGGAGGGAGCGGGAGTGGGAGGGAACGGGAGGGAGCGGGAGGGAGCGGGAGGGAATGGGAGGGAGCGGGAGGGAACGAGAGGGAATGGGAGGGAGCGGGAGGGAATGGGGGAGCGGGAGGGAATGGGAGGGAACGGGAGGGAATGAGAGGGAATGGGAGGGAGCGGGAGGGAATGGGAGGGAGCGGGCAGTGGGAGGGAATGGGAGGGAGCGGGCAGTGGGAGGGAACGGGAGGGAGCGAGAGGGAGCGGGAGGGAATGGGAGGGAGCGGGAGGGAACGAGAGGGAGCGGGAGGGAATGGGAGGGAGCGGGAGGGAATGGGAGGGAGCGGGAGGGAATGGGAGGGAGCGGGAGGGAATGGGGGAGCGGGAGGGAATGGGAGGGAACGGGAGGGAATGAGAGGGAATGGGAGGGAGCGGGAGGGAATGGGAGGGAGCGGGAGGCAGTGGGAGGGAACGGGAGGGAGCGGGAGGGAGCGAGAGGGAGCGGGAGGGAATGGGAGGGAGCGGGAGGGAACGAGAGGGAGCGGGAGGGAATGGGAGGGAGCGGGAGGGAATGGGAGGGAGCGGGAGGGAGGGAGAGGGAGCGGGAGGGAGGGAGAGGGAGCGGGAGGGAACGGGAGGACAGTCACACGCAGGTGAACGGCGCCGAACACATGCTCGGCCTTGTTTGACTTCAGTCTTGCCCGACTCCAAACGGCGAGTTGGTCGGGAACCGGAGTCGATCGGGGGGTTTGCGCTCGGCCAATAGACTGCAGACTCTGCTCTCGACCATGCTGAATTCCCCTGGAGAGAGCTAAAGCACTGGGTCACTCAGCTGGCCCAAATCCCATAATCAAAAGTAAATTACAAACCGTAAACACCCGACAAGTCTGCAGACGCTGGAAGTCCAAAGCAACACAAACAAAAGTGACGAGGAGCTCAGCAGTTCAGGCAGCATCTGCGGAAAGGAATAAACAGTCGACATTTCGGGGCAAGACCGTTCTTCAGGAATGAGGAAGAAGGGGGGGGGGTAGGTGCCAGGATAAAAAGGTAGGAGGGGGGAAGGGAAATGAGGAGAGCTGGAAGGCTGGGGAGGAAGGAATCTGATTGGAGAAGAGAGTGGACCCTCGGAGCAAGGGAAGGGAAGGAGATCCAAGGGGAGTGATAGGCAGATGATCAGAGGTGAGAGGCCAGAGTGGGGAATAGAAGAAGAGGGGTGGGATTATTTCTACTGGAGGGAGAAACCATCAGGTTGGAGCTGACCCAGATGGAATATGAGGCAACAACACACACAAAATGCTGGTGGGACACAGCAGGCCAGGCAGCATCTATAGGGAGAAGCACTGTCGACGTTTCGGGCCGAGTCAATGCGTCTACCTGGACAGGCAGGTTTGTGGATCTTGCAGCTTCGCACCTCCCTACTCACGTCACTCTACACACGGACAGTGGGGAGCGTCCTAACCCGCTGCGTCACGGCTCGGTACGGAAACTGCACCGCGGCAGAGAGGAAGGTCGTGGAAACTCCCCAACACAGCGCTGGCACCGGCCTACCCGCCATCACGGACATATATACCGAAAGAGGCCAGTAACATTACCAAGGTTCCCGCCCACCCTGCTCGTGGCCTGTGTGTCCCACTCCCCTCAGAAAGGAGGCTACGTAGCATCTAGCCCAGGACTACCAGACTCAAAACCAGTTACTTTCCCCCAGCAGTGAGGCTGATCAACACCTCCACCCACTAACCCACCCCTGCACACCCCCAACCACCACTACTTTATCATTTCCTCTCAGTCACCTTATGTACAGACTCTCCTAGCGTCACTTTATGGACACACAATCAATCTGTGTCAATAAGCTATCTTATGTATTTATATTTATTGTGTTTTTTATTGTTGTGGTCTTTATCTTATTGTGTTTTTTATACTGTATCGGATACGGAGTAACAGTTACTTTGTTCTCCTTTACAGAAATGACATCTGAGGTGAACTACATATACCTGTCTGGACATGCCCCCCCCCCCCCACTGACTGCTCCTGTGGCTCCTCCCACAGACCCCGGTATAAAGGCGATTGGGGCCTGAGCCCTGCCCTCAGTCTCCAGGATGTAGCATGGTGGTCGATTGCTGCTCGTTCTTTCTTGCAGTCAATAAAAGCCGATATCTCGCCTCACGTCTCCGAGAGTTATTGATGGTGCATCGCTGAATGTTAGTGAGGGAGGAGGTGCAGCACTTGTCCTGCTTGCAAGGATAGGTGCCCGGAGGGAGATCAGTGGGGAGGGATGAATGGACAAGGGAGTGTCATCGGAACGACCCCTGCTGAAAGCAGAAAGTGGGGAGGGGGAAAGGATGCGTCTGGTGGTGGGATTCCATTATTCGTCACCAATGTTTCCCCTAAGGTGTACACTAGCCCAAAAAGGAATTTAAATTGCACATAAAAGTTTGCCACCCTCTACCCTGTCGGCATGTTACTGTAGGTATATTTCACAATCATGCCCAATTGCATTTCCTTTTCCGGTTTCTGATGAGAACAGCGTTGGCAATGTAGAGTTTGCAATGATGTGCTTGCAGATTTTTGACTTATTTATACTGTTTTTATTGAAGAAATTATCGATTCACTAAGTCGAATTCCAAAGAAGCAAAGGGCGCGAAGTGCAGAAGAACTGTGAGTTAATTTAGAGCAGAATGTTTAAATGAAACAGTTGAAACTGCTACACCGAGAGCTCATGAGGTCGGGAACGTGCAGCTATGAGAAATATTTATGTACAATACAGGAACTGGTTTCACCTGCGTGTATTGTCACGATGCAAAAGTTGCTGGAGAATTTGCAAGTGTGAGGAAGTGGAGTGATATTTGGAAATGTGACTTTTTAAAGCATCATTATCCTTATCCTTATAACAGCTTCACGTTTCCTTCCACTTAAAAATTCAGTGCGCATGCGTTGTTGTCACCGGATGGAAAATTGCACCGCTCAAGATTTCTGCGCACACTGGTCACTACAAATTAGAGATGTGACCTGGCTCGGGTGCCCAGGTCACACCTCTTGGTCCTCCGCCATCTGGAGGCTCTGTGTCGGTCCTTGTGGTGAACTACATATGGTGTCTGGATATGCCCCCCCCCCCCCCCCCCCCGCTGACTGCTCCTGTGGCTCCTGCCATGGACCCCGGTATAAAGGCGATTGGAGACACAGCCCCGGCCTCAGTCTCCAGGATGCAGTATGATGGTCAATTGCTGTTTGTTCTTTCTTCCAGCCAATAAAAGCCTACCTTAACCCACGTCTCCGAGAGTTATTGATGGTGCATCAACATCAAACAATCTTGAATCTTGAATTAGGGTTGTGTAGGCTGGTGGGGTAGTGGCATTAGCGCTGGACTTCGGGGAGAGAGGTCCTGAGTTCGAATCCGGCCGACTCCCTCGCACGCTGGGTTAAGAGCTGGTGATCTCTCAAAAAAAAACTCTCACCCAGCACACCGCTGCTGTACACAATCGACAAATGGGGAAATCGTCCGCCAGCTGGAAATTTCAGATGTGGCCTACCGACGACAACGAGGCTGGTTCAAGCACCTGGTGGCTGTTCCTGAACCCGGTGGTGTGGGACTTCAAGCATCAGCACCTCCCGCCCAATGGTAGCATTGAGAAGAAGTGGTGTGTGTGGTGGGGACCTCTGTGAACCGGTGATACTTTCTGGAGACCGTCCCTCCTGTAGGTACTACTGACCATGAGGAGAAGTGTACCCGCAATGTGGGTAGTTGAGGCGGCTTCAACAACAAAAGATTCTCATATCCGAAGTATGTTTATTATCAAAGTACGTATGCAGGATACAGCCCTGAGATTTGTCTTCCCACAGACATCCATGACCATGGGACCCTTTCAAAGAAAAGCATTAAATGCCCGGTGTGAAAAAAAATGGCTGTTTTTTCTAGTTTTTTTTTCTGTTCTTTCAGAGCGAGAAAACACGGAATATAAAACATCAGACCACAAAGTGATTGAAACAGTTCAGTTCAATTTAGCGTGGCGTCGTTTGATGACTGCCGGCCGCAGAGCCAGTCCGCCCCAATCGAAGTTGCACAGAATAGCGATAACAAAAGGAGTAACTGGAAACGTACCATCACGTGAACTGCAGAGTCCAATCCACACTTCCACATAACAGGTGTTTGGACAGGTCTGTGGATAGGAAAGGTTTAGACCCGGGGTTCCCAACCTAGAATCCACAGATCCCTTGCTTAATGGTGTTGGTCCACGGCATTAAAATGGTTGGGAACCCCTGGTTTAGCAGGATGTGGGACGAGTGCAGGAAATGGGACAAGCTTGGGCCGGCATGAATGAGTTGGGCCGAAGGGTCTGCATCTGCACTGCATGACTGTGACAGCATATCTAAATGCGTTTGTGAAGGAAGCACGGCAGCACCTCTCTTCCTCAGGAGTCTGCGGAGATTCGGCATGGCAACTAAAACTTCTGGCAAAACAATGTGAGTGCGGGGAGGGACAGTATGACTGACTGGCTTTGTCGCGTCCCGGTATGGAAACATCAGTTCGTTTGAGCAGAAGATCCGACAAAAGGTGCTGGATTTGGCCCCAGTACGTCATGGGTAAAGCCCTCCCCCACAATCACTGATCACATCCACATGAAACGCTGTCGTAGGAAAGCAGCATCCATCACCAGAGACCCTCACCACCCAGGCCGTGCTCCTTTCTCGCTGCTGCCATCAGGAAGAAGGTACAGGAACCTCAGAAATCGCACCAACAGATTCAGGAACAGTTACTACCCCTCAACCATCAGGCTCCTGAACAAAAGAGATGACTAAACTCACTTGCCCCTCCATTGAGATGTTCCCACAACCAATGATCTCTCTTTCAGGACTCCTTATCTCATGATCTCGTTATTTATTTATATTTGCGTTTGCACCGTTTGTTGTCTTCTGCACTCTGGTTGATCTTTCATTGATCCTGTTACAGTTACTATTCTGTAGATTGGCTGAGTATGCCCGCAGGAAAATGAATCTCCGGGTTGGGTAATAAAATTTACTTTGAGGAAGAAGCCTTCTCCTTGTCTCCGCCCCTCGGCAGCTTTCACACCCTCAAGTCCCCTCTCGCTCTGCTCTCTTCGCGTGGAGTGGAGAGAGGCTGCTCTGTTCTCCGAGACGAGGACACAACCTCCTGAAGACTCTCTCACCACCCCCACCACCACCACTCAGTCAGCTCCCTAATCACAGTCAAACACATTTGTGCGAGAGGAGCTATAAATTAAACAGACAGCCCGCTTGTAAACTTCCAACTCCCAGTCCTGTCTGTGTGGTCCTCGCCCGAGTGCCGAATGCTTTCAGCTTGCTGCCCTCAATCAGCTTCGCAAGGTCACGAGAGTGAGAGCGGACACAGATAAAAACGTGTTTACAATGGACGTGCCAGAGTCAGACCCACACCAGCAACATATCCGCGGCCTCCCTTGACCTTCTGAGGCGAAGTTACTCCGACCGGCTCGCAGACACAGAGCGCTCCCCCTCACAAAGTCAAAGCCAAAGTAAAAATTTATTTTCAGAGTATTCATATACGTCAGCATATCCAACCCTGAGATTCATTTTCCGTCAGGCATACTCAGCAAATCTATGGAACAGTGACTATAACAGGATCAATGAAAGATCAACCAGAGTGCAGAAGACAACAAACTGTGCCAATGCAAATATAAATAAATAGCAGTAAATAACGAGAACATGAGATAACGAGTCCTTAAAGTGAGGTCATTGGTTGTGGGAACATCTCAATGGAGGGGCAAGTGAGTGAAGTTATCCCCTTTTGTTCAAGAGCCTGATGGTTGGGGGGTAGTAACTGTTCCTGAACCTGGTGATGCGAGTCCTGAGGCTCCTGTACCTTCTACCTGATGGAGGCAGTGAGAAGAGAGCACGGCCTGGGTGGTGAGGATCTTTGATGGTGAATGCTGCTTTTCCACAGCAATGTTTCATGTGCTCAATGGTTGGGAGGGCTTAACCCGTGATGTACTGGGCTGAATCCACTACCTTCGGTAGGATTTTCTAGTGAAAGACGGAGGTCTGGGGGCCGACAGCTCAGGGCACGGTCGGTACATAGTTGGAGAATGGAGATCTTGGCCGGTGGGATGAGGAGAAGGGGGAGAGGATTTGTTTGGATCCTCGGGATCTGATCCGGCAAGCCTTCATACTGACACAGGAGATTCTGCAGGTGCTGGAAATCCAGAGCACGAAATGCTCAGCAAGTCAGGCGGCATCTATGGGGAGGAGTAAAGAGCCGGTGATCTAGGCTGAGGCCGAAATGTCAACTGTTTATTCGTTTCCGCAGATGCTGCCTGAACTGCTGAGTTCCTCCAGCACTTTTGTCTGTGTTGCTTTGGCTCATCTGGTCCTGGCTTCCATTTTGGCACAGTCTCCTTTTACCCCTCTCCCCTTCCCCTCAACCCCTCAGTCCCTTCCCCTACATTCCTACCCTCCTCTTCCCAATACACCTCCCTCTTCCCTGCAAACCTCCTTCTCCTCACCCTCCCTCAGGTACTTTTTGGCTGTTACACCATTGGTCCTCCATCTCAGTCTGACCTTGTCCACTCAGATGTAAGACCACAAGACGTGGGAGTAGAATTGGGCCATTCAGCCCATCGAGTCTGCTCCACCATTCAATCATGGCTGATCCTTTTTTTTCTCCTCCTCAACCCCACTCCCCGGCCTTCTCCCCATAATCTTTGATGCCATGTCCAATCAAGAACCTACCAAGCTCTGCCCTAAATACACCCAAAGACCCGGCCTCCACAACTGCCTGTGGTAACAAATTCCACAAATTCACCACCCTTCGGCGAAAGAAATTACTCCGCATCTCTTCTTTTCTCCTTTATCCTGAAGCTGTGCCCTCTTGTCCTAGACTCCCCCACCATGGGAAACATCCTTTCCACATCTACTCTGTCCAAGCCTTTCAACATTCAAAATGTGTCAATGAGATTCCCCCTCATCCTTCTGAATTCCAGCAAATACAGTAGAAGGATGGCTGTTTTCGGAACAGTTTTGTTTTCACCAGTCTGGGGCATTAGCTGAACCCCTGAACCTGGAGGACCGGTGGACCACTCTTAGTCTGACCTCTGCCCTTTGACCTGTTTGGCGTGGGTGACCCTACCAAGAGCCAAAGCATAAAAGCCCCGACTCCAGCCAACATCGCACCCCGGGTCACTGAGGCACGTGAGCCTCCAGACCACAGTGAGGCTAGGGTCCTGCAACACCAGTTCCCCCTCCCCTCTGTCTACGAACTTCACGGACAAGATGTTATCATGACTGTAGCTGTGGTTCTAGGAGGAGGGTTAACTCATAGCCCAACCTTTTTTTATGCCACGTACCAAAACCATTAAGCAAGGGGTCCATGAACCCCGGATCGGGAACTCATCTCACCTTATTCCTCCTATCTGTCACTGAGGGTTTAAGGTCTGTTCGTTCCCATTCCTGCTTTGATTGCTCAGTTATTCCAGCTCAGACCTTGACCCTGGAGAGAGATGGGGTGGTGCAGGGAACAACAAGAGCAGCTTGCAGAGATCGTAAGACCACAACACAATAAGACATAGGAGCAGAATTAGGCCATTCAGCCCATCGAGTCTGGTCTGCCATTCCATCCTGGCTGATCCTGGATCCCACTCAACCCCCTACACCTGTCCTTCCACCTGCCCTGGCCGATTGGGAATCGATCAACTTCCTGCGGGCTTGGCCTCCAGCGCAGTCTGTGACAGACCATTCCACAGATTCACCACACATTCCGCCTTACTTCTGTTCTAAAAGGAGGCCCCTCAATTTTGAGGCTGTGCCCTCTAGTTCTGGATACCCCCGCCAGAGGAAAAACCCTCTCCACATCCACCCTATCTAGTCCTTTCAACGCTCGGTAGGTTTCAATGAGATCCCCACATACTCTTCTAAATTCCGGTGAGTACAGGCCCAAAGCTGCCAAACACTCCTCGGGGACTCGAGTCACCCCAACCACAAACTGTTCCAGCTGCTAGCATCCAGGAAACGGTACCGCAGCATAAAAACCAGGACCAACAGGCTCTGGGACAGCTTCTTCCACCAGGATATCGGGCTGATTAATTCACACTGATACAACTGTATAGAAAACTGTTACATTGACTGTCCTGTTGTACGTACTATTTATTTCAAATTACTATAAATCGCACAAACAGACTGAGCCGTAAGGAAAGGATTTTTACTCCTTGTGCATGTGAAGTGTGTAAGAGATGAAGTCGATTCACATGTTAACCCCTTCATTCCCAGAATCATCCTCGTGAGCGTGAGACACGCGAGAGGAGAAACGCAGTGGAGTTGTAGGGGAGCAGGGTGGGGACCAAAGAGGGAAGGAAGTGCGTGGGGAGAGGAAGATGCCGGGATAGAGCAGGAAGTAATGGGGAGAGCACCAGGGTGGGGAGATCCAGACTTACAGGTCGTGGGGGGGGAGGTGGGGGTGGGTTCCAGAGTTCGGAGTTCGATCCTGCTGCTGTCTGTAAGGAGTTTATACGTTCTCCCTGTGAGCCGCTTAGGTTTCCTCCGTGTGCTCAGGTTTCCTCCTGCTGTCCAATGAGGTTAGTAGGTCAATTGGTCATCGCAAGTTGTCCCGTGATTAGGAAGGGTCTGTTCTCTGCTGTTTGTATGTTCATTATGTGCCATGTTGTACGATGTCATCATTGCGTGCCGTGTCATAGGACATCATCATTATGCGCCGTGTCGTTATGATGGTCTTTGCACAACCATGATTGTTCCTGGCAAATTTTTCCACTGAAGTGGTTTGTCATCGCCTTCTGGGCAGTGACTTCTGCTTCTTGCCATAATTTACCGTTTTTATTGCTCTGTATTGCTGCCAGAAAACAACAAATTTCACCGCATGAGCTGGTGATATTAAACCTGATTCTGACTTGGTATGTTTTAAAACGGAGCTTGAGTGGTACTTCATTAGTTAGTGTGTCAAAGGTTATGGGGAGAAGGCAGGAGAATGGGGTTGAGAGGGATAGTATTTCTGCCATGATCGAATGGCTAAGCAGAGATGATGGGCTGAATGGCCTGGTTTTGCCCCCCCCCCCCACCGCCCTATTGTCTTATGATGGATAGGGTAGAGTAAATGCAGGTTTTTTCCACTGAGGCTGGGTGGGACTGTAACCAGAGGTCATGGGTTAAGGGTGAAAGGTGAGAAGTTTAAGGTGAACACAAGGTGAACATGTGAAAATGCCCTGAAGGTGGAATCTCTTGTGGATACGGTGGTGAAGAAAGCTTTTTGTATGCTGGCCTTTATAAATCAGAGCATTGAGTATAGGAGTTGGGATGTAAGGTTGAAATTGTACAAGGCATCGGTAAGGCTGAATTTGGAGTATTGTGTACAGTTCTGGTCACCGAATTTTAGGAAAGATGTCAACAAAATAGAGAGAGGATACAGAGAAGATTTACTAGAACGTTACCTGGGTTTCAGCACCTAAGTTACAGAGAAAGGTTGAACAAGTTAGGTCTTTATTCTTTGGAGCGTAGAAGGTTGAGGGGGGACTTGATAGAGGTATTTAAAATTATGAGGGGGATAGACAGAGTTGACGTGGATAGGCTTTTTCCATTGAGAGTAGGGGAGATTCAAACAAGAGGACATGAGTTGAGAGTTAAGGGGCAAAAGTTTAGGGGTAACATGAGGGGAACTTCTTTACTCAGAGAGTGGTAGCTGTGGGGAATGAGTTTCCAGTGGAAGTGGTAGAGGCAGGTTCAATATTGTAATTTAAAGAAAAATTGGATAGGTATATGGACAGGAAAGGAATGGAGGGTTATGGGCTGAGTGTGGGTCAGTGAGACTAGGTGAGAGTAAGAGTTTGGCACGGACTAGAAGGGCCAAGATGGCCTGCTTCCGTGCTGTAGTTGTTATATGGGTAGTAGGGGTATGGTCCTGGTCAATGGGAGTAGGCAGTTTAAATGGTTTTGACATGGACTACATGAGCCAAGGGGCTTGTTTCTGTACTCCTCTATGACTCTCCGATCTTCAGCGATGTAGACAATTACTTCTGAAGTCATGTCCGATTTGACAAGAGCCGCTTTTAATTCGCCTGCTGCTCGGACATCTCAAATGTCAGATTAGTGTGGCAGTGTTAGCACACAAGCTCTGACCTTGTCACCCTCCCTGCCTTGAGCTGCTGGTACCATACGGCAGCTCTCTCACCCACCGTCCTCCACGCCCCTCAACTCCCAGAACCACCATACTCATTAGGAGCCAACCCGTTGTGACAGGATGGCATTGTGGACTTTTTCCAGACTTTCAGTTTTCATTTCCCATCTTTTTTATTGACTGTTCCTCTTCCGTTCTGTTGCGCGAGTTGGGGGGTGGGTTGGGGTTTGATGTTCTGTTAGCTTTTTGTGTGGGGGAGGGGTCGCTATTCTTGTTCTGTTTTTGTGCGGGGGGGGGTGGGGATTGATGATCGGGATACTGTTCTTTTTTGTGTGGGGGTGGGGGTTTGATGTTTCTCTCTGAGAGACTCTCATCTTCTTTCTTTGTTTCGTGGCTATCTGGAGAAGACGGATTTCAGAGTTGTATTATGGATACGTGATTTGATAATGAATTAACCTTTGAACCTTTTCAGTGGTGTCGATCTGTACGGTGGAACGTCAGCTGACCAGAGTGCCTGGAATAATCAGTCAAAGCATTCCCTGTTCCTTCAGCCTGCCTCTTTTGCTTTCCACCGCGACTCAATCTTATACTGAATAATTTAACAACATAACTCTTCCAGTAGCTTCCAGTAGAAGTGGTAGAGGCAGGTTCGATTTTGTCATTTAATGTAAAATTGGATAGGTATATGGACAGGAAAGGAATGAAGGGTTATGGGCTGAGTGCAGGTAGGTGGGACTAGGTGAGAGTAAGCGTTCGGCACGGACTAGAAGGGCCGAGATGGCCTGTTTCCGTGCTGTGATTGTTATATGGTTATAATTCTGTTTAAATAGCATTTGGAAGGGTGCATACAGTAGATAGGAAAATCCAATGGTTTCAAAGGTTCAGTTTCTTATCAGAGAATGTATACAGTACACAACCTGAAATTCTTACTCTTCACAGACATCCATGAAACAGAAGAAAAACGGCAAAGAATAATGACAGAGAAACACTAGAATCTTAAAGATCCCCCCCCCACGTACAAACAGCATCAACCCTCCCTCCTCTGCCCTCCTCCCACTTGCTCCAGCAAAATCATCCCCCACCCCACCAACAACCACACAAGCAAAGCCCCAGAAACCATGATCTGGAGTCCATTAGAAACTACTGTGCATCCCAACTTCGACATCTCAGACAGGCTCCTTAGAGTGGGGGTTCCCACCCTGGGGTCCATGGACCTCTTGCTTGATGGTATTGGTCCAGGGCATCAGAAAGGCTGGGAGCCCCTGGTTTAGAGGGCACAGCTTAGATTTGCATCTTGGTCAGCACAGACAAGATGGGCTGAATGGCCTGTTTCCATGTGGTTTTACTCAAAGATGACAATACTATTTTGCTTCATAAAGCTTTTAAATGCTCCAGCCTTGCTTACTTCCGGCTACGTTTAGAGCAGCAATGAAAGTCCTCCATCTCTGGCGGTGATCAGGGCTTCCTTCATCCTGTCAGTAGCTTCCTCTCGGTTTTCACTCCTGTCAGTCACGTAAGTCCCGGGTGGAGGCTCAGGAATACCGTCACACTCAGATGTAGAAGGATTCCTCATTGCTGTTTCTGTAACAATTTTGTTGTTAGACAAATAGAGAGAGTACAGAGGAGATTTACTAGAATGTTACCTGGGTTTCAGCACCTAAGTTACAGAGAAAGGTTGAACAAGTTAGGTCTTTATTCTTTGGAGCGTAGAAGGTTGAGGGGGGACTTGATAGAGGTATTTAAAATTATGAGGGGGATAGATAGAGTTGACGTGGATAGGCTTTTTCCATTGAGAGTAGGGGAGATTCAAACAAGAGGACATGAGTTGAGAGTTAAGGGGCAAAAGTTTAGGGGTAACACGAGGGGGAACTTCTTTACTCAGAGAGTGGTAGCTGTGTGGAACAAGCTTCCAGTAGAAGTGGTAGAGGCAGGTTCGATATTGTCATTTAAAGTAAAATTGGATAGGTATATGGACAGGAAAGGAATGGAGGGTTATGGGCTGAGTGCGGATAGGTGGGACTAGGTGAGAGTAAGTGTTCGGCACGGACTAGAAGTGCCGAGATGGCCTGTTTCCGTGCTGTAATTGTTATATGGTTTTACCAGTCAGGGTTGTTAGCCCTGAGATGAACCCCTGAACCTGGAGGACCAGTGGGCCACTCTTAGTCTGACCTCTGCCCTTTGGGTGACTCTACCAACAGCCGAAGCATAAAGCCCTGCGTCAGAGTTTGGTACGGCAACTGCTCTGCCCGAGCCCACGAGTACCTGCAACGAGTCCTGGACACAGCTCAGCATGTCATGAAAAGCAGCCCCACTCCCACTAACCCCCCCCCCATGGATCCTGCACTTCCAACATTGGTATCAACAGATAATCAAGGACCTCTCCCACCCCAGACATCTCCGAAAGCTTCGAAGCACAGACCAAGGGGAGAGTTGGTAGACGGACGCAAAACTCTGAGAGGGTGAATGCAAGCAGGCTTTTCCCACTGAGGTTGGGCGGGACTACAACCAGAGGTCATGGGTTAAGGGTGAAAGGAGGAAGGTTTAAGGGGAACACGAAGGGAAACTCTGAGGGCGGTGAGGGTGTGGAACGAGCTGCCAGCACAAGTGGTGCATGCCAGCTCGATTTCAATGTTTAAGAGAAGTTTGGATGGGTGCGTGGATGGGAGGGGGATTTGGTCCCAGTGCAGGTCATTGGGACTAGACAGCTTGACTGGTTTGGCACGGACTATAGATAGGCCGAAGAGCCCAGCACATAAATGCAATGATGAAGAAAACACGACAGCACCTCTCCTTCCTCAGGAGTTTGCAGAGATTTGGCATGATATCTAAAACTTTGATAAACTTCTAAAGATGTCTAGTGGAGAGTATATTGACTGGTTGCATCACAGCCTGGTATGTAAACACCAATGCCTTTGAACGGAAAACCCTACAAAAAGTAGTGGATATGGCCCAGTGAGGCCCTCCCCACCACCCTGCACATCTCCATGAAATGCCGTCGCACCCACCATCAGGGAACGTCACCAACTAGGCCACGCTCTCTTCTCACTGCTGCCATCAGGAAGAAGGTACGGGAGCCTTAGGACTCACAACCACCAGCTTCAGGAGCAGTTACTACCCCTCAGATTTCAGGCACTTGAGCCAGAGAGGACAACCTCACTCAACTTCACTTGCCCCATCATTGAAATCTTCCCACAACCTATGGACTCACTTTCAAGGACTCTTCATCACACGTTTTCAATATTTCTTGCTTGGATGGGAGGGGTATGGAGGACAACAGTCCAGCTGTGGGTCGATGGGATGAGGCAGACTGACAGTTCAACAGGGACTAGATGGGCTGAAGAGCCTCTGTCTGCGTTGTAGTGCCCTATGGCATCTCTAGATTTAAGGGTACACGTGGACACCACATGGGAACAGTCCCTGATGAAGGGTCACAGCCCGAAACATCGAGTGTTTATTCCTCTTCATCGATGCTGCCTGACCTGCTGAGTTGCTCCAGCATCTTGTGTGTGCTTTGGGTAAATTCATGGATAAGGAAGGTTTGGGGCGACTTATCTCAGGAAGGGTGTGCTCACATTGGAGATGGTGCTGAGGAGGTTCATGAGAACGATACCTAGATTGAAAGGGTTACCGTACGAGGAACGACTGATGTTGCTGGGCCTGTGGTTGTCAGAGTTCCGAAGAATGGGGCGGGTGAGCTTTTCGAAGCCTGTTGAATATTGAAAGCCTCGATAGCGTGGATGTGCAGAGGATGTTTGCTATGATAGAAGAGTCCAGAAGCAGAGGGCATGGCCTTAGAATAGAGGGACACCCATTCAGAACGGAGCTGAGGAGGTATTCCTTTAGCCTGAGATTGGTGATTCTGTGGAATTCGTTGCCCAAAGCGGCTGTGGAGGCCTGGGTCACTGGGTGTATTTAAGGCAGAGGTTGATTAGTTCTTGACTGGTCAGGGCATGAAGGGATATGGGGGAGAAGGCAGGAGATTGGGGCTGAGACGGAAAATTGATTGGGCCATGATGAAATGGCGGAGTGGACTCGATGGGCTGAGTGGCCTAATTCTGATCCTATCTTTTAGGTCTTGTGGTTTAGAATGTGTGCCAATCACGGGCAAATGGAAGTAGTCTTGCGGACGTTGTGGTTGGCCTGGATGAGTTAGGCCGAAAAGCCTGTCTGTGGGGTATTAATCTATGAGACCCGAGCTTTCTCTTTCCTTCTGCTACATCAATTCTCCTTAAAACCTTGAAGACTCAGACGCCTTTGGGAAGAAGGAAGAGTGTTCAAAACAAACGTCCAGGGCCTGCCCACCCTGGTGGGGAGCATTGTGCTGCCCTTCATTTTGCCGCAGGCCTCAAGGCACTGATTAAAAGGCATTTTCACTTTTAATTAAATGGCTGAAAATCAGTTTCAATCTCCCTCCCCTCCCGACACCCCCTGACAAAATGAGCAGGGAAAATGTGGGAAAAGCCTAGCCAGGCAAAAACACTAATGACCTCTCGTGGTTTTCCATTGTTTCCCTGGCACCTTGCTGGCATGGTTACGGAATAGTGTTAACTGCAGGCGATTCATAGCATTGTGTGCTGGGGAGGAGAGCGCTGAGCTGTGGGAGTTTGGGCCTAATTGAGCGTAGCAGCGGGGAGGCAGGTTCTGAAATCTTCCTGTCAGCTCTGGCTGTGAGGGAAGGGGCCGGAATTAAGGGTGGTGGCGGGGATGGGGTGGTTTGTAGAAGACAGGGAACATGAAGAAAGGAGAACTATTTATAGTTAACCCTTTGCAGGTCCGGGTTGCCAGCCTCTCCGGCTCCATAGACTGATTAGTAGTTCACTTCAGGCCACACAGGGGAAGGTCGTTTATCTTAAGGTTCAGTAAAAAAAATACTCAACAATTCTTCCACCCCACTTCCCTCAACTAGATGTCACCAAATTTCTACAGACGTACCGTGGGGAGTATTCTATCTGGTAGCGTCACTGTCTGGTACAGAAGGGTGGGGGGGGGGGCCTTCTGCACAGGATCGAAATGAGCTGCGGAAAATTGTAAAATTAGTCAGCTCCACCATGGCACTAGCCGTTGTCGTATCCAGGACATCTTCAAGGAGCGACGCCTCAGAAAAGTGGCCTCCATCATTAAGGGCCCCCACAACCCAGGACATGCCCTGTTCGCATTGTTACCATCAGGGAGGAGGTTCAGGAGCCTGAAGACACACACTCAACGATTCAGGAACAGCTTCTTCCCCTCTCCCATCCAATTTCTGAATGGACACTGAACCCATGAACACCACCTCACTGCTTTTTATTTCTATTTTTCACTATTTATTTAACTATTTTAGATATATACTTACTGTAATTAACAGTTTTCCTCTCTGTTATGTATTGTGTTATACCGCTGCTGGAAAGTTAACAGATTCCACACCATATTCCGGTGATATTAAACCTGATTGGAACTCTGTGCTCCCATTGCTCGGGGATTTGCTGTGCTCAAGTGAGGGCAACTGTCAGCGTTTAACCGATGTGGACCCTGCCTTGGGCGTACGCAGCAGGACAGTGTAGATGACCCTCTGCTCTGTCCAAACCGAGCTGTCCCTGAGAGTGTTCGGCGAGACAGTGCAGAGGTCAGATTCATTTAAAGTTCTATACACTTCAGGTTGTTATAGCTGGGGGGTGGTAATGGGGACAAGCTCCCACTACCTATTAAATGCTCCCAATGGTGTGTATTTCAAATAGCCTCTGGCAACCAAGCCCAGTTCCCGGCCTTCATGTGTGGCCTAGCTACTAGGCCTGGTGGAACCGTTTCTACTGACAGGAGAAGGGGCAAAGGTGGGTTACTGGACCCTTAAAACCAGTGGCTTTAGGCAGTTGGGGCTTGTCAGCCGTGGTTGGCAGCTCATCGAGGAGAAGGAAAACTCTGATCTCACATCTCCGTTGCCTTGCGGCTGCACCGACTCATGGGGAAGGCTTCGGGGGTAAACCCCAAGGGACAAATCAGAGCTGGAGTCCCTAAGGCAGTCCCACGTTGAGCTCGATGCTGACTGGCAACTCCTGCAATGCCGCTGGTGCCGAACTGTACCGGTCTTGGCCGCTCCTTTGGGTTCATCAGCTGCGCGGAGAGGGCGAGCTTGCTACACGGGCAACAGCTTGCTCTCCGTATCGTCCTGCCCTGGCTTTCCGTTTCTAGACAGCGAGGACCCATGGTCAACCCTGAACAAAGGAGGCCCCATTCGCAATGAAATTCCTTGCCCATGTGAAGTTCGCAGAGCGGACAGTGTAAATATGGGACCGATAAACACAAAATACACTGCAGATGCTGGGGTCAAAGCAACACGTACAACAAGCTGGAGGAACACAGCAGGTCGGGCAGCATCCGTGGAAACGAGCAGTCAACATGGGAATGAGCCCAGAAAGAGCTTGCAGGGTAGTCTCAAGCAGTGCGAGAAAAGAAAGGCTTGTAACGATAACAGAATAACCAAGGGAGGAGAATTTTAAGAGCATGAGGATGCACACTCAAAGCTTTAGGGAAGGTTTCAGGTTTCTTATAGAAGTGGCTGTGGTAGCATAGTACTTAGTGTTGTAATGGTGAACAAGATCATCAGAGAGACACTGAGGCTAGTGGTCACAGAAGTTTTTATTCAACAAAAACAAAGCACAAAAATAATTTGAGACACTCTTTGGAGGAAAAGGCCTGCCCAACCCACTGTCACATGACATTTTTATTTGCTAAAGATCAAAGGCAGTGGAAGGTCAATAGCATAGTTAAAACGCTTCCTTTGAATTACATACAGTTTTCATACACTTCCTTCTTCACGCCCACACTCCAGACACCCAAAGTGAATGTTAATCAAGATGAAGCCACACTCAGGTTGGAGGAACACCTTATCTGGGTAGCCTCTAACCTGATGGCATGAACATTGACTTCTCTAACTTCCGTTAATGCCCCTCCTCCCCTTCTTACCCCATCCCTGATTTATTTTTATACTTTCCCCCCTCCCCCCCTTTTTTCTCCCTCTCGCGCTCCCCTCCCCCTTTCTTTCTCCCTAGGTCTCCCGTCCCATGATCCTCTCCCTCCTCCAGCTCTGTATCCCTTTTGCCAATCACCTTTCCAGCTCTTAGCTTCATCCCACCCCCTCCGGTCTTCTCTCATCATTTTGCATTTTCTCCTCCCCCTCCTACTTTCAAATTTCTTACTATCTTTCCTTTCAGTTAGTCCTGACAAAGGGTCTCGGCCCGAAATGTCGACAGCGCTTCTCCCTATAGATGCTGCCTGGCCTGCTGCGTTCCACCGGCATTTTGTGTGTGTTGCATTAATTAGCTTAGTCTGGTTTGCAACCAAACCCCCAGCACCAGGAATAATATTGTTCAGATCTGCATTTTAAATTCAGTCTACAATCCATGTTCAGGTCTGAAGGTAGGCTGCTGTTAAAATTAGTATTTACTCTATACCATAATTCCAGAAAACAGCCTAACAGTTAGCACAACCCTTTACAGTACCAGTGACGTGGTTCAATTCTCACTGCTGCCTGTGAGGAGTTTGTATGTTTTCTCCCCGTGACCACAAGGTTTCCTCCGGGTGCTCTGGTTTCCTCCCACAAAGTGCAAAGTGCAAAGGTTGGTAGCTTCAAAGTTCAAACTACATTTGATTATCAAAGTATGTATATTTTATACAGCCTTGAGCTTTGTCTCGTTACGGGTAGCCACAAAGCGAAGAAACCCAATAGAATCCAGAAAACAAAAACAAACATCCAGTGTGTAGAGAGACAGAGAGAAAAAAAACCAAATTGTGCAAACTCTGAAGGTGAGCGAACAGCATTCACGACACCAGACGTCACAGCAGCCGATCTAGGAGCCCACGAGCTGCAGGGCACAGCCTCAGTCCGAGCAAACTCCGAGCCCGACCGGCCCCCATCTCAGAGCTCCCACCACGACACCCGGACCGTTTCAGCCCGGGTGATTGGTCATTGTGAATCGTGCCGTCATCAGGCTAGGATGAAATTGGGGGATTGCTGCATCTTGAAGGACCAGAAGGGCTGGGTCTGTGCTGTATCTCAATAAATCAATAAAAGCGCGAGGACGCACAGCCAACATTTGACGTGGCGGTGTTCAGTCGAGGTGACCTCAGTGTGGAGTTGTTGGTGTTTCTCTCTGGGAGCGCTCGTGTCTATACAATGCCGTTCCCCCCCCCCCCCGCCCACCCTGCTTGCTCAGTCCTGATTGGCTACCTCTTCAGTCGACCTTTGAATTCGATTGGCTAGCGTTTCTTCGGCTTTCAGGGGTAGAGAAACGTGAGCCAATAGACTTCAAAGGTGTATTCTGTTTCTAACCCCTGAGAGAGTGGGTCTCCTTCAATCAGAGAAGGACCACTGTTTCTCCACCAGGACCAACCTGGAAAGCAAACAGTCCACAGTGGATGACCACCTGCCTTTGTGAGTGACTCCATTACCGTCTCTGTGCCTTAACGCAGTGACCACTGTTCCGTTTCAGGGGGTGTTTGAGAGGTGAGGGGCTTTAGAGGGGGAATTCAGACCCCAGGGTTCAGGCTGCTAAAGACACAGGAACTATTGAGGGAGGGGATGGGGGAGGGGTGGTTAAATTCTTTATTATTTCCTGACTGAGCATCCCCAAATTGAATTGATAATCATGTGAAAATCTGCAGATGCTGGAAATCCAGAGCAACACACACACTGGAGGAACTCAGCAGGTCAGGCAGCATCTGTGGAAATGACTGAACAGTTGATGCTTCGTCAAAGTTGGAAACGAAGGAGACAAGTCAGACTAAGAAGCTGGGGATCGGGCAGGTGGCAGGGGACAGGGGAAACCGGGAGAGGAGGAGGAAGGGTGAAGTAAAGAGCTGGGAAGTCGATTGGTGAAAGAGATAAAGGGATGAAGGGGGGGGAGATAGAAGAGGACAGAAGACCATGGGAGAGGGAAGGAAGAGGAGGAGGTCCAGAGGGAGATGATGGGCAAGAAAGGAGATGGAGAGAGAGGGAAATGGGAGTGGAGGAAGTGGGGAAGTGGGGGGAGGACAGTCTATTACTGGAAGTTTTGTAAACTGATGTTCATGCCATCAGGTTGGTGGCTACCCAGATGGAATATAAGGTGTTGCTCCTCCGACCTGAGTGTGGCCTCATTGAGTAGAAGAGGAGCCCATGTTCCTCCAGCATTTTGTGTGTGCTGGTGATGGGTG
Source organism: Hypanus sabinus (assembly GCF_030144855.1). Classification (NCBI taxonomy): domain Eukaryota; kingdom Metazoa; phylum Chordata; class Chondrichthyes; order Myliobatiformes; family Dasyatidae; genus Hypanus; species Hypanus sabinus. The sequence continues at coordinate 42,207,567 of NC_082731.1, read as the reverse complement.
AAACCCGGATGGAGGGAGAGGGTGAAGTAAAGAGCCGGGAAGTTGATCGGTGAAAGAGATAAAGGTCTGGAGAAGGGGGTGTCTGACAAGAGAAGACAGAAGACCATGGAAGGAAGGGAAGGGGGAGGAGATGACAGGGAGATGATAGGAAGGTAAGAAGGGAAGGTGTGAGAGGGAAACAGGAATGGGGAATGGTGAATGGGGGGGGTGGGGGCAATTAGCGGAAGTTTGAGAAATCGATATACATACCATCAGGTTGGAGGCTACCTGGAAGGAATAAAAGGTGTTACTCTCTGTTTTTCATTGGGATCGTTCTCTCTGCGACTCCCTGGTCCACACGTCCCTCCCCACAGATCTCCCACCGGGTACTTACCCCTGCAAGCGTAAGTGCTACACCTGTCCCTACACCTCATCTCTTACCACCACTCAGGGCCCCAGACAGTCCTTCCAGGTGAGGCAACGCTTCACTTGTGAGTCTGTTGGGGTAATCTATTGCATCCGGTGCTCCCGGTGCGGCCTCCTCTACATCGCCGAGACCCGGCGCAGACTGGGGGACCGCTTCGTCGAGCACCTCCGCTCCGTCCGTCACAACAGACAGGATCTCCCGGTTGCCACCCACTTCAACACTGCTTCACATTCCCATTCGGATATGTCCATACATGGCCTCCTCTACTGCCATGATGAGGCCAAACTCAGGTTGGAGGAGCAACACCTCATATACCGTCTGGGTAGCCTCCAGCTCCTTGGCATGAACTTTGAGTTCTCCAACTTCTGGTAATTCCCTCCCTCTCCCTTCCCCCATCCCAGTTTCACTCTGCCTCCAGCTGCCTATCACCTCCCTCATGGTTCTGCCTCCTACTACTACCTCTAGTGCTTTCCCCTTACCTTCCTTCTTCACCTCTCCGGCCTATCCTCTCCCTTCTTCCACCTCCCCACCCCTTGATCTTTCTTCTGATTGGTTTTCCACTTGCACCTTCCACCCTCCCCCCCCCACCTTCTTTATGGGGCCCCTGCCCCCTCCCTCTTCAGTCCTGACGAAGGGCCTCGGCCCGAAACGTTGAATGCTCGTTTCCACGGATGCTGCCCGACCTGCTGAGTTCCTCCAGCTTGTTTGTGCGTTCCTATAGATGCCGCCTGGCCTGCTGCGTTCCACCAGCATTTTGTGTGTGTTGCTTCAAGGTGTATAATGTATACATTTCTCTGACATTAAATGTACCTTTGAAACGTACTAAAGTAAACAGTAAACCACCTAATTTAAGAATTAAATAATTGAATCCAAACAGATTTGCTCTTCAGGTCTCATTCCTCTCTCCTTAAGCCTCTGCTCCCTTGTTTTTGATTAGGGGAGGGTGGATTTTGATTGCCTACCTGTCCCAATCTCGTGCTCCTCTTGTCAGATAACCCTTCAGCCTCCTTTGCTCTCAGAAATCAGGGGAGTGTAGGGATAAGTGACAGACGGCGCGAAATGAGAACAGGGGATCTGAAAAGCAGGCAATATTCGGAATTAAAGCATTACGTGCAGAAAAGAATGTCAACTTCCTGGCCTGGGGTGACTGGGTTTGGCACGTTGACTGAGGCTTTCTCATTCTGCAGGTAACTTGTTTGAACAAAGTCTCCCACCGATGTTGATGGAGATTGTCGCCTGGGCCCTCAGGCAAGGAGAGGACCTTCCTGAAACCTCTTTTAAGGCGTACCCAGTGATTGAAAGCGGCTTATTATCTCTGCCTGAACGTAAACACGCCCCCCAGTCCCGAGTGTTTACGGCAGATTCGCAAAGCAGCTAAGATTACAGGCCGGGGTAATTAAAGCAGGAGATCACGGCGAGATCAGAGGGGAGGGGGTTCCTCTGAAGTCATTGTAGAGTCACTGAATGAAGTGTTATTGCAAAGAGAGGGAGGAAAGATCACCGTTCCAGGGTTGATTACTGGGGAGGAAACAATCTGTTGGATTTAAGTCCCTAATTACAGGACGTGGTGTCCTCAGCCATCTCTCATTGTGGATTTCAATGATCTGCACTCCCTCCCCCACCCCTCACAACCTTTCCCAACCTGTTCACGCTTCACTTGATGGGAAGCATTGAGAGCAATTTCATTCAGCTCTGCATTTTCCAGGAATCCCTGCCGAGCGGAGACCCTTAAACGCCAGAAACTGTTCTTCGCCTCCTCCTCATCTGTCAGGATGTCAGGGTCTATCAAAGAACAGAAGAGCTCTCAGGGAGACCCTTCAGCCCATCACGCTGCCAGCAGTCCTAATAGTGTGCCCAGAATCAGATTTAATATCACTGGCGTGAAATTTGTTGTCTTTGCGGCAATGGTACAATGCAATACATAATAATATTTTAAAAACCTATGAATTGCAGTAGCAATATATATATATATTTAAAATAGTTGAATTAAATAAATAGTGCAAAAAATAAAAAAAAGTAGTGAGGTAGTGTTGATGGGTCCAAGGGTCGCATGCTTCTATGTCCCAGAGAGCTATGATTGCTGGAGTCAGGGCTTTATGCTTGGTAGTGTCACCCATGCCAAACAGGTCAAAGGGTAGAGGTCAGACTAAGAGGGGTCCACCAGTCATCCAGGTTCGGGGGTTCAGCTCAGGGCTAACAACCCTGACTGGTCAAAAACAAAGTTGTTACGGAAACAGCCATGAAAAATCCGTCCACATCACAGTCAGGTTTAATATCACCGGCATATGTCGTGAGATTCGTTGACTTTACAACAGCAGTACAATGCAATACATGATAAATACATATAGAGAAAAAAAGCTGAGTCACATTTAGTATATCTATGTCTTTGAAATAGTGAAGTTAAAACAAGCAGTGGAAAAATAACTAATAGAAAAGGAGTGAGGTAGTGTTCATGGGTTCAATGTCCATTCAGAAATCGGATGGCAGAGGCGAAGGAGCTGTTCCTGAATCGTTGAGTTTGTGCCTTCAGGCTCCTGTACCTCCTCCATGTCCTGAGAGATAGGGGCCCTTAATTAAGGATAGGGGTCCTTAATTCCTTTGGGAATTAAAGGAAGACTTTCATCTCCGTGGTGACTGTTTGATGTACCATTGACTTTACGGGCAGTGAAGCTCTCCATGCGATAGATGATGGGTAACGGATTCTCAGTATTAAAAGCACTTGTGTGCAGACGCATCCCACCGCAGATGTTGGAGACTTGCTTTCTTGAGTGTCCACGGGTCAGCCTTCAGCCCTGGTTCTGCAGAGGCAAAGTTCCATAAACTGCATCTAGTTTCATATGCTTGTTAATCGTCTTCCGCTGAGAACCAAGCTTCTAAGCATGCTCTTGAGTAACTCACACAAAATGCTGGAGGAACTCAACAGGCCAGACAGCGTCTACGGAAAAAAATTACAGTCGATGTTTCAGGCCGAATCCTTTTGGCAGGACTCAATGCTGCCGTAAAGACCTGCAGAAGGGTTTCAGCCCAAAACATCGACTGTAGTTTTTTCCATAGATGCTGCCTGTCCTGCTGAGCTCCTCTAGCATTTTGTGAGTGTTGCTCGGATTTCCAGCATCTGCAGATTTTCTCTTGTTCAAGAATTCTCTCGATTTCTTGTTTTGTGCTTGTGCCAGGATTTTTGTAGTTTCCCAGTCAAATTTCTGTTCTTGGTCTTCACGAACTGAGATCAGTGGCAGAGGATCATTTCTTCCTACAGTTAGTTGATGTTTGTGTAGTTTCATCGATAGTCTTCTCCCGTCTGTCCTGCTTCGTGTTTGGGGCAGTCTCCACATTGAATTTGGTATATTACAATTGTTCTCTCCACGTAGGCTGTTATCAAAAACCTGTATGTGTATGTCACCATGCATTACATTGAGATGCATTTTTTTGAAGGGTTTACAGGAAAATAGAGAAATGCAATAGAATTTAAAGTTGAAAACAAACTTCATTATCAGAGTATATATATGTCACCATATACAACCCTGAGATTCATTTTCCTGTGGGCATACTCTGCAAATCTATGGAATAGTAACTATAACAGTATCAATGAAAGATCAACCAGAGTGTAGAAGGCAACAAACTGTGCAAATGCAAATGTAAATAAATAGCAATAAATAATGAGAACATGAGATAAAGAGTCCTTAAAGTGAGATCATTGGTTGTGGAAGCATCTCAAATGAGTGTAGTTATCCCCTTTAGGTTGAAGAACCTGATGGTTGAGGGGGGTAGTAATTGTTCTTGAACCTGGAATTGCGAGTCCTGAGGCTCTTGTACCTTCTACCTGATGGCAGCAGTGAGGAAACAGCATGGCCTAGTTGGTAGGGATCTCTGATGATGGATGCTGCTTTCTCACCACAGAGTTTCATGTAGATGTGCTCAATGGTTGGGAGGGCTTTACCTGTGATGGACTGGGCCAAATCCGCTACTTGTTGTAGGATTTCCCTTCAAAGGAATTGGCGTTTCCATAATGTTCTGTGAAGCAGTCAGTTAATACACTCTCCACTACACATCTATAGAAGCTTGTCAAAGTTTTAGCTGTCATGCCAGATCTCTACAGACTCCTAAGGAAGTAGAGGCTGCCGCGCTTTCTTTGCTATTGCCCAGGCCAGATCTTCTGAAATAGTGATACCCAGGAATTTACAAAAAACTATACATAAATAAAGTGTTATGTCTTATATCTTCTGGATAGTTACAGATTTGTGGAGCCATCCTTCAACACAGTAACAAAAGGGGTGTATTTTGGCTGTCTGAATTTATACTCAGAGGCTTTTGGAGCAGACGCCAGTACTGAATATTCAAAGAGCTTCGGCTAATTGGGATGTACATATGTAATTATGCACGTTTACCCAGACTACTTTCAAAATGTTAAAATTAAGTAGGTGATTATAGCAATTGAAAAAGTGGTTCATCGTTTATTGTTACCTTTGCACCGAAGAAGCAGAGAACATTGCATCGGGCAGATGGAATACAGTGTGGGGAAGAGATTAAAGTGTAGCCTATTTTCCAGATGGAGAGAAAATTTAAAATTTGAAAGGGATTTGCGGGTCCCGGTGCAGGATTCCCTAAAGGTTAATTTGCAGAGGGCTAGAATATAAAAGCAAGGATTTGTTGAGGCTTTATAAAGTGCTGGCGAGACCTCACTTGGAGTATTGTGAGCAGTTTTGGGCCCCTTATCTTAGAAAGGATGTGCTGGCACTGGAGAGGGTTCAAAGGAGGTTCACAAAAATTATTCTGGGTTGAAAAGCTTGTCTTATGAGGAGTATTCGATGTCTCTGGGCCTCTGCTGACTGAAATCAGAAGAATGAGGGGTGACCTCATTGAAAACTAGCGGAAGTTGAAAGGTCGCGGTAGAGTGGATGTGGAGAGGATGTTTCTTATGGTGGGGAGTCAAAGACCAGAGGACACAATGTCAGAGTAAAGGGGTCCTTTTAGAATGGAGACGTGGGAATTTCTTGAGCCAGAGAGTGGTCAATCCATGGAATTCATTGCCACTGATGGCTGTGGAGACCAAGTCATGGGTGTATTAAGACCATAAGACATAGGAGCAGAATTAGGCCATCTGGCCCACCAAATCTGCTCCGCCATTCAATCATGTCTGATCCTTTATTCCCCCCTCCTCAGCCCCACTCCCCGACCTTCTCCCCGTAACCTTTGATGCCATGTCCAATCAAGAACCTATCAAGCTCTGCCTTAAATACACCCAATGACCTGGCCTCCACAGCTGCCTGTGGTAATCAATTCCACAAATTCACCACCCTCTGGCTAAAGAAATTTCTCTGCATCTCTGTTTTAAATGGATGCCACTCTATCCTGAGGCTGTGCCCTCTTGTCCCAGACTCCTCTACCATGGAAAACATCCTTTCCACTTCTACTCTATCTAGGCCTTTCAACATTCAAAAGGTTTCAATCAGATCCTTCCTCATCCTTCTAAATTCCAGCGAGTGCAGGTCTAGAGCCTTCAAACGTTCCTCATCTGATAACCCTTTCATTCCCGGAATCATCCTTGTGAACCTCCTCTGGACCCTCTCCAATGCCAGCACATCTTTTCTAAGATGAGGAGCCCAAAACTGTTCACAATACTCAAGGTGAGGCCTCACCACTGCCTCATAAAGCCTCAGCAACACATCCCTGCTCTTGTATTCTAGACCTCTTGAAATGAATGCCTTCCTCACCACCAACCCTATCTGCAAGTTAACCTGTAGGGTGTTCTGCACAAGGACTCCCAAGTCCCTTTGCATCTCAGATCTTTTGGATTTTCTCTCCTTTTAGAAAATAGTCTGCATATTTATTTCTACTGCCAAAGTGCATGACTATGCATTCTCCAACATTGTATTTCATTTGTAACTTTCTTGCCCAATCTCCTAATCTGTCTAATTCGTTCTGCAGCCTACCTATCTCCTCAACACTATCTGCCCCTTTACCAATCTTCATATCACCTGCAAACTTGGCAACAAAGCCATCTATTCCATCATCTATACACCATAAAATGAAGTGGTCCCAATATTAACCCCCATGGGTTCAGTGTTGGGACCACTTCCTGTAAAACCACGGACTCTTAACTTGGTAATTATGGAACCTTGCTGAAAGGTTTCTGAAAATCCAAATAAACAACATCTACTGCATCCCCTTTACCCAACCTACTTGTAATCTCCTCAAACAATTCCGGTTCATCAGGCAAGATTTTCCATTAAGGAAACCATGCTGACTTTGTCCTATTTTGTCCTGTGTCAGCAAGTACTCCTTAATGTCATCCTTAATAACTGACTCCAACATCTTGCCAACCACTGATGTTAATCTAACTGGTCTATAATTTCATTTCTGCTGCCTTTCTCCCTTAAAGAGTAGAGAGACATCTGCAATTTTCCAGTCCTCTGGCACCATGCCAGAGTCCAATGATCTTGAAAGATTATTACTAATGCCTCCACAATCTCTACCACTACCCCTTTCCCTTGTCAGCCACAGTTGCACTATTTTGCCAATTGAATATCTCTTTCTTTTTGGAATACATCTATCCTGCACCTTCCTAATTTTTTCCCAGAAACTGATCTTCCCGACCTACCTGCATGTTAAAGTCTCCCATGGCTATCATTCCATTGGCCTTTTGACATCCCTTTTCTATTTCCCATTGTAATTTGTGGTCCACATCACAGCTACTGTTGGAAAGCCTGTGTATAACTACCATCAACGTCCTCTTACCCTTGCAGTTTCTTAACTCAACCTACAAGGATTCAACATCTTCTGATCGATCCTATGTCACATCTTTCTACTGATTTGATGCCATTCTTTACCAGCAGAGCCACTCCACCCCCTCTGCCTACCTTCCTATCCCTTCGATACAACTTGTAAGCTTGGACATTCAGCTCTTAACTACAACTGTCCTTTAGCCAGGATTCAGTGTTGGCCACAACATCATACCTGGCAATCTGTAATATTGCGACAAGATCATCCACCTTATTTCTTAAACTCTGTGCATTGAGATATAAAACTTCGAGTTCTGTATTTGCTACCCTTTTTGATTCTGCATCCCTAATGCATTGATACTCGCCCTGCTGGCTGCAATTTTGTCCTATCATCTGCCTGCCCTTCCTGACAGTCAGACTGCACGCTGTCTTTGCTTCTTTCCCATCTGCCCTATCCTGAGTCCCTTCACTCCAATTCCCATCCCCCTGTCAAACTGGTTTAAACTCTCCCCAACAGCTCTAAAAAACTTGCCCATGAGCATACTGGACCTCCTCGGGTTCAGGTGCAGCCCATCCCTTTTGCCCTGCCCCCTGCACCAGCTTCTCGGCCACGCATTTATCTGCCAAATCATCCTGCTTCTACCCTCACAGGCATGTGACACGGGTAGCTATCCAGAAATCACTACCCTGGAGGTCCTGCTTCTTAGCTTTTTGCTTAGCTCTCTAAATTCTCTCTTCAGGACCTCTTTGCTTTTCTTTCTTGTGTCATTGGAACCAATATGTACCATCTGGCTGCTCTCCCTCCCCCTCCAAAATGATGTGGATGCGGTCCGAGATGTCCCTGACGCTGGCACCTGGGAGGGAACATACCAGCTGGGGGTCCCATTCACGTCCACATAATCTCCAGTCCGTTCCTCTAACTATTGAGTCCCCTACTGCTCTCCTCTTTCCCCTCTGCACCACGGACCCATGCTCAGTGCCAGTAACCTGGTCTTCATCGCGTTCCCCTGGGAGGTCACGCCCCCCCCCCCACAACAGTATTGAAAACGGTATACTTATTATTGAGAGGAATGGCCACAGGGCTGGTCTGTGCTAGCTGTCGATTCACGGTCCCATTCCTTCTCCTGACAGGCAGAGGTTGATAGATCCTTGGCAAAGCCAGGAGGTTGGGGGCTGAGAGGGGAAAATGGATCAGCCATGATGAAATGATGGAGCAGACTTGATGGGCCAAATGGCCTAATTCTGCTCCCTTCTCTTGTGGTCTTCTGGTTTTATGGAAGAGTGAGATTCTCTTGCTCCTCAACCAGTGAGTTGCTCCTCAACTCACTCATCTCGATACTGAACTCATTCCACAACCTCTAGAGCCACTTTCAAGAGCCCCACAATACATGTTCTCAGTGTTATTTATTATTGCTATTATTTGCATTTTTTAAATTTGTATTTGAAGTCTTCTTTTGCACACTGGCTGTTTGTCAGTCTTTGTGTGTAGTCTTCCACTGATTCTATTGTATTTCTCTGTTCTACTGCACATTAGGGTGCTGTGGTGGAGATATGTTTCTCTCAAAGGAGGTGTAAGGTGCTCCTTCCCTCCGCTAGCCTGCAGGTCACCCTTGGGCAAGGTGTAGCACCTGCTCAGCCCCCGATCAGGGTCATGTGAACCCATGGGAGCAGGTGGTGGACGGTCGTATGAGCAGCCAGTGTAGATCACAAGTCCTGGTGATGCGACTACTGACACCAGGCAGACAATCTCTGAGGAGTATTGATAATGGCTGGGGTCACCTGTCTTGTAAAGACACTACCCAGAAGAAGGCAATGGCAAACCACTTCTTTGGGAAAATTTGCCAGGGACAATCATTGTCGTGGAAAGACAATGATTGCCCATGTCATATGACACATAATGATGATGTCATACGACATGGCACATAATGATTATGTCATACAACATGGCCCGTAATGAATAGACGACCTGCCAGAAAATGTACCTCAGATTAGTATGCGATGAAATATATGTAATTTGAAAATAAATTTACTTTGACTTTGGATCATCCTGGTCTGTATCCTCTGAAAGATTACTGTACCTCCCTCAATTGCAGGACTCTGCAGAGAGTGGTGCAGACAGCCCAGCGCATCTGTAGATGTGAACTTCCCACTATTCAGGACATTTACAAAGACAGGTGTGAAAAAAGGGCCTGAAGGATCATTGGGGACCCGAGTCACCCCAACCACAAACTGTTCCAGCTGCTACCATCCGGGAAACGGTACCGCAGCATAAAAGCCAGGACCAACAGGCTCCGGGGACAGCTTCTTCCACCAGGCCATCAGACTGATTAATTCATGCTGATACAACTGTATTTCTTTTTTTTTCAGTGTTTGCAGGGAACCATTTTAATGACATTTATACAGCACAAAATTAACAAGTAGTATAGTTTACAGAACCAAAAAAAATATATAGAGTTTAAATTGGCCATTTCCATTGGTTGTGAGGGGCTTCTTCTATTAATGGCTCCCAAGGTTTCCACTTGGCCATTTTCTTTGCAAGAGAAAGTTCACTCTCAGCCTGTGAAATAATTTCTTCTATCTGGCCACAGTTGATTTTGTCTTCTATTTTTTGAATATTATTCTCTGTTTTGATCATGTTAAATCTTTCATTGATGATCTGCTCAGTGTATTTCCTATAAGCTGCTTCTGGAGGGATTGACTCAAGTACTGTGAGGACTCTTGTGTACAAAATTTTCAATTGCTCAAGAGCATTCTGGGCCACAGCAAGACCCACCAGTCCAGTGGTTTTCTTAAGGACTCCGGCCATTGCTGCAGCGGTGGATTGTATTTCTATGTTATACTGACTGTCCTGTTCTACAAACTGTTTATTACAAATTTCTGTAAATTGCATATTCCACATTTAGACAGAGACGTAAGGTAAAGAATTTAACTCATGTATGTGAAGGACGTAATAACTAAAGTCAATTCATGTGCAAATAGGGACCTTTATATTTCCTGGTTTCAGACTCCGTGTGGCTCAGTTTCGGTCAGTCATTCCTGTGATCATTCCTCGCCAGACTCCCTGGCTTAAGAAACAAGAGTTCAACCCTTCACATCTGCAAGCGAAAGGAATATCAAGGTGTTTCATTGTACCTGTTGCTCTTTGTACCTGTGCACACATCAATAGGCTTGTCTTGACTGGGCTGTAAGAGGAACAGCTCAGTGTGAATTATGACACAAAACAACAGGAAGGGAACGACAAGCAAAGGTATAATTAAACATAATTGAATATACTCCTTTCTTTTGAACATAGAAATGCCAGAGACTCAGTGGGAGGGAGGGAAGGACAGAGATGTTTGGATGAAGTTCCTGAAAGGTTCAAAGTTCAAAGTTCAAAACAAAGTTATTTCATCAAGACTGATCCATTTTCCCATCAGCTCCAATCTCCTGCCTTCTCCCCATGTCACTTCATGCCCTGACCAATCAAGAATCTATTAACCTCTGCCTTAAATATACCCAATGACTGAGCCTCCTGTGGCAACAAGTTCCACAAATTCACCTGGCGAAATGGGAGGAGCGAGGAAAGGTGGTGGCAACGGAGTTTGTAGACCCTGGCGACTTCCTCCAGTTCATCCACGAAGCAGTTTATTTCACTTCCCTCTTGTCTTTCTCTCCTTCTCAAGGTGGCTGGGGTTCACAGACCTCCCGGAAGCAGTGTTCCGGGGTGTGCCCACTGTCGCAGGCAGACAGGTGGGAGCTGAGTATCCGGTGGGGACCAGAGGTGAGTGATCTGCCCCAGTATGGACACGACAAGCCCCCTTCCCCTGAGGTGCTACCCCTCCCTGGACCCTTCAAGGTGGGACCAACAAGATACAAGATTCAAAGTAATTATCAAAGAATGTGTAAAATATATATTTTGAGGTTTGTCTGCTTACGGGCAGCCACGAAGCAGGAAACCCAAATAACCTGATTTCAAAAAGACCTGAGACCTCTGCGCTGGGAAAGAGAGAGAAAAACACACACAGACATCAAGCAAACCATAGAAGCAACCCTACAGCATCATGAACCAGACAGGGTCCCCAGGCCCAAGCCGCGGTCCTCAGTTCATCACACCAGCGGGCCAGAAACGCACAGCAGCCAGATCAGTTCGCAGCTTTGGCGCTACGGAGAGGACAATATGAGTGCAGTGCAACTAACAGGATCATTAGGACGGAAAGGATGGAATATGAAAGCAAGCTAGCAAAGAATATCAAGGTGGAAGCATTTTCAAGTATATAAAATATGAAGCAGTGGATATAGGGTGGCTAGAAAATGAGGCTGGGGAAATATTAATGGCGGACAAGGTAAAATTGGATAGGTATGTGGACAGGAAAGGAGTGAATGGTTATGGGCTGAGTGCGGGTAGGTGGGACTAAGTGAGATTAAGAGTTCGGCACGGACTAGGAGGGCCGAGATGGCCTGTTTCCGTGCTGTGATTGTTATATGGTTATATGGTTATAAGGAGATGGCTGATGAACTAAATGAGTATTTTGCATCAGTCTTCACTGTGGAAGACACCAGCAGTGTGCCAGATGTTGCAGTGTGTGAGGGAAGAGAAGTGAGTGCAGTTACTATTACACAGGAGGAGGTGCTCAAAAAGCTGAAAGGCCTAAAGGTACACAAGTCACCCGGGCCAGATGAACTGCACCCTAGGGTTCCAAAAGTTTGTGGATGCATTAGTAATGACTTTTCAAGAATTACTGGACTCTGGCATGGTTCCAGAGGACTGGAAAATTGCAAATGTCACTCCACTCTTTAAGAAGGGAAGGAGGCAGCAGAAAGGAAATTATAGACCAGTTATCCTGACCTCAGTGGTTGGGAAGATGTTGGAGTCAATTGTTAAGGATGAGGTTATGGAGTACTTGGTGACACAGGACAAGATAGGACAAAGTCAGCGTGGTTTCCTTCAGGGAAAATCCTGCCTGACGAACCTGTTGGAATTAGAAACATGGAAACCCTACAGTACAATACAGGCCCTTCGGCCCACAAAGCTGTGACAAACATGTCCTTACCTTAGAACGACCTAGGCTTACAGAGCCCTCTGTTTCTCTACGCTCCATGTATCCATCCAGGAATCTCTTAAAAGACCCTATCATATCCACCACCACCACTGGCAGCCCACTCCACACACTCACCACTCTCTGCGTAAAAAAATTACTCCTAACATCTCCTCTGTACCTACTTCCAAGCACCTTAAAGCTATTCCCTCTCATGCTAGCCATTTCAGCCCTGGGAAAAACACTCCGACTATCCACAAAATCAATGCCTCTCATCATCTTATACACGTCTATCAGGTCACCTCTCATCCTCTGTCGCTCCAAGGAGAAAAGGCCGAGTACACTCAACCTATTCTCATAAGGCATGCTCCCCAATCCAGGCAACACCCTTGTAAATCTCCTCTGCGCCCTTTCTATGGTTTCCACATCCTTCCTGTACTGAGGCGACCAGAACTGAGCACAGTGCTCCAAGTGGGGTCTGACCAGGGTCCTATATAGCTGCAACGTTACCTCTCGGCTCTTAAACTCAATCCCATGGTTGATGAAGGACAATGGTCTGTATGCCTTCTTAACCACAGAGCTGAGATTGGTTGAGAAAGCTATGGCTTTTCTCCGTGGAGTGAAAGAGGATGAGAGGTGACTTGATAGAGGTGTAGAAACTGATCAGAGACATAGATAGAGTGGATAGCCAGGGAAATGCTAATGCAAGAGGGGACCAGGGGATCAGTGGTAGAGGCAGATACATTAGAGACATTTAAGAAACTCTTAGATTGCCGAACATAAATCCTTTGAGGAGATTACAGGTAGGATAGATAAAGGGGATAAAGTGGATGTTGTATATTTGGACTTTCAGAAGGCCTTTGACAAGGTGCCACACATGAGGTTGCTTACCAAGTTAAGAGCCCATGGTATTACAGGAAAGTTACTGACACGGTTAGAGCATTGGCTGGTTGGTAGGAGGCAGCAAGTGGGAATCAAAGAATCCTTGTCTGGTTTTCTGCCAGTGACTAGCGGTGTTCTGCAGGGGTCGGTGTTGGGACCACTTCTTTTTATGCTGTATATCAATGATTCAGATGATGGAGTAGATGGCCTTGTTGCCAAGTTTGCAGATACCTGCCAAGGGGCAGGTAGTGTTGAGGAAACAGGTAGGATGCAGAAGGACTTGGACAGACTAGGAGAATGGACAAGAAAGTGGCAAATGAAATGCTGTGTTGGAAAATGCATGGTCATACACTTTGGTAGAAGAAATAAATATACAGGCTATTTTCTAAACAGGGAGAAAATCCAAAAATCTGCGATGCAAAGGCACTTGGGAGTCCTTGTGCAGAACACCCTGAAGATTAACTTGCAGGTTGAGTCGGTGGTGAGGAAGGCAAATGCCATGTTAGCATTCATTTCAAGAGGTCTAGGATACAGGAGCAGGGATGTGATGCTGAGGCTTTATAAGGCACTGGTGAGGCCTCACCTTCAGTATTGTGAACAGTTTTGGGCTCCTCATCTTAGAAAAGATGTGCTGGTGTTGGAGAGGGTCCAGAGGAGGTTCACAAGGGTGATGCCAGGAATGAAAGGGTTAATGTAAGAGGAATGTTTGAGGACTCTGGAATTCAGAAGGATGAGGGGGAATCTTATTGAAACCTTTCGAATGTTGAAATGCCCAGGCAGAGTAGATGTGGAAGAGATGTTTCCCATGGCAGGGGAGTCTAGGACAAGAGGACAGTATAGAGGGGTGTCCATTTAAAACAGAGATACGGAGAAATTTCTTCAGTCGGAGAGGTCGTGGAATCTGTTACCACAGGCAACCGTGGAGGTAGGTTGTTGGGTGCATATAAGGCAAAAATTAATAGGTTTTTGATTGGCCATGGCATCAGAGTTTAGGGGAGAAGGCCAGGGAGTGGGGCTGAGGAGGGGTAAAAAGTCAGCCATGATCGAATGGCAGAGCAGACTCATGGGCAAAATTCAGCTCCTATGTCTTAAGGTCGTATGTCTTCTGACAAGTGCTGGAATGGGTCAAAGTGAGTGGTCTCACGGGGGGGGGGGGGGTACAAAATCCTGAGGGGCGCGGATAGGGTGAGTGCACAAGGTTTTTTTCAACCCAGGGATGGAGAATCATGAAGTGGAGGACACAGGGTTAAGGTGCCCTCTCGGCAATCCTGCGCCTCAGGGTTTCGCCAGATCTTTACGTCGTGGACGGGCACCACTCAGCAAAGCCTGATCCAAGGGCAGTTAGAATCAGCTTTGATCAGCAAGGCCTTGGGCCTACCTGGGGCTGCCCTGGGGTTGGGGTCTGAGGACGCAATTTGGCTCAGAAAGTCGTTCGCTTCAATCGTTTGCCTGATTTGTTGTTTTTTTTTCTTCCTCTGGCGCATCGGGTGTTGGTCTTTTATTTTTTTTAAATTGGGTTCTTTCGGGTTTCTTGCTTTGTGGCTGCCCATAGGCAAACACATCTCAACCGTTGTATAATTTATACATTCTTTGATAATAAATGTATTTTGAATCCTTTGAATATCACTGGCGTATGTTGTGAAATTTGCCATTTCGTGGTGGCAGAACTTTGCAATAAATAATAAAGACCGTGCTCTGTGGTAAATATAAATGCATTAAAAATGTTAAATTAAATAAGAAGTGCATGAACAGTGAAAAAAGGTTCAATGTCCTTTCAGAAATTGGATGGCAGAGGGGAAGAAGCTGTTCCTGAATCGCTGAGTGTGTGTCTTCAGGCTCCTGTACCCCCTCCATGCCCTGGGTGACGGGGGGCCCTTAATGATGGGCGCCGCCTTTTGGAGGCCTGGATGCTGGGGATGGAGCTGACTGAGTTTACAACTTTCTGCAGCTTGTTCAGCAACTGTGCATCAGCCAGTTAGGATGCTCTCCAGGGCACCTCTGTAGACATTTGCGTGGTGACACAACAAACCTCCTCAGACCTAACGACCTGATGGAATTGAGGGAAATCTTTTTCTCGCACAAAGGGCGTTGAGAACGAGCTGCCAGAGGAAGTGGTTGAGGCAGGTACAATCACAACTTTTAAAAGACGGCAGGGAGAGATTATGTTATTGACTGGTAAATGAGACTAACTGAGTTGGCCATCTTGGTTGGCATGGAACAGAGGGGCCGAATGGCCTTTCCACCGTGCGGTCAGACTCCAGGTAAGTGTACTGAGAACAGGCGGGGGGGGGGAGGGGGTTTGGAATGAACTTCAGGGCTCTGTGGAGGAGCTAAAATAATGATTTTATTTGTCACACATACACGGAAATACACACCGGCAACGATTGGGTTAAGCAGCCCCCTCCCGTGAGATTCGGAGGACGTGAGGGGGTTAACTCGCAGCGGCCGGTATTGTTCCCGAAACCAGCGGTCCGCCCCCACCGCTGCGACCTCCCCGACAGGGAATGGTCGTGGATAAACTTTCCCAGGAAAGCGCTCCCCTCACCCCGTGTGAAATGTCGCTGCTGTGTGCGAGGACCTGAGACGGGTCTGGAAAGAAAAGGGTTCTGGCTGACTGGAGTCTAAAGAGCCTCTTCAGAATGAGTGGTTCCGAATCTTCCTAATTGACCGGCGCGAGGAAGTTGATTGAAATCCAGGTTGTTGACCCCTTGTCCCCTCGGGAATGTTCCTGTGCTCCGGAGACGAGGACCGACTTGAGTTACAGACGCGAGAGAAAGGCTGAGGTGCATTTACAACCCTTACGAGCCACACACACACTCACAGACACAGAAACACACACACACACACACACACACAAATACACACTCAGACACAGAAACACACACACACACACAAATACACACTCAGACACACAGACACAGAAACACACACACAAATACACACTCAGACACAGAAACACAAACACACACACAGAAACACACACACAGACAGACAGACACAGAAACACACACACACAAATACACACTCAGACACACAGACACAGATACACACACACAGACAAATACACACTCAGACACAGAAACACAAACACACACACAGACAGACAGACACACAGACACAGAAACACACACACACAAATACACACTCAGACACACAGACACAGAAACACACACACAGACAAATACACACTCAGACACAGAAACACAAACACACACACAGAAACACACACACAGACAGACACACAGACACAGAAACACACACACACACACACAGACAGACACACAGACACAGAAACACACACACAGACAAATACACACTCAGACACAGAAACACAAACACACACACAGAAACACACACACAGACACACAGACACAGAAACACACACACATACACACTCAGACACACACACACACACAAAATGCTGGAGGAACTCAGCAGTTCAGGCAGCGTCTATGGAGATGAATAAACAGTTGACATTTCGTGCCGAGACCTTTCTTCAGTCCTGCTGAGTTCCTCCGGCATTTTGTGTGCGTTACTCTGCATTTCCAGCATCTCTCGAGTTTGTGATTTCCAGCTTTGCTCGTTAGGGGCAAGTGACCCGAGGCTTGGTGAAAGGGGTATGGTTCTGTTTTAGTGATGGTTATCGGTATATAAACATCACCTAGGAAACCGTGATTACAGACTTATCATGGCAAAATTGTTTAAATGGTTTTTAGAAAACTAAAGTTCAAAGTAAATTTATTATCAAAATACATATATGTCACTATTTCAAGCCCCCCCCAGCTTCATTTTCTTGCGGGCATACCCAATAAATCCAATAACCATAATAAAAACTAGTTTCCTCTTCCAAGCTGCCCGATGATGCCAGAGTCTGAGGGAACTGACTGAAGCAACTTCCTTTTTCTTTTCCCTTTTTCTTTGCATTTCTTTTAAGAGGGCGAGTTGCCAATTCGATGCTCAACCCAGGCCGTGTGGAAAGCGTGCAATGGGGGCTGGATTCGAACCCTCACCTAAGAAGTCCGACGCCGATGCCAATACGCCACTGGCTGGCATTTTCCTCTTTTTTAACAAAAGTTTATTCACGTGATTATAAAATCACAGTAATACAACATTCCAGGACTTTATTGGTGGTGGACCATCGTGTCCGTTGGTGACGGGGACCTGTGCGGGAGGGGTTTAAAAGTGGAAAAGCCATTGCACTGGGGCATTCCACTCGCTCCGTCTCAGAATTCCGGGTCCAGTGGTGGGAGCGAGCGACACAGACTGGGGTCTCCCTTGGTTGCAGTGAATGACTGTGACGACTTTGGTGGCTTCTCATGCCCTTCGCTGTCCACGAGCTTGGCAGTGCCACCCTCCTGGCCGTTAGGATCTCATCCGCTCAGTGCGCCAGAGCTGACTTTGTGTACGTCCCCACCCCAGCAGGGTACGAGGCTGCCGGCTACCCTCACCTGGCTGAACCGGCCTGTCCCACGTCTTGTGCGCTCGGAGAAACAACTCCCCACACCACTGTTATAACGTGGATTAGTCTCCTTGGACCTCTCTCATTAACAACCACCCACAGAACTGCGGCTCACTGGATGTTTAATTCCACACCGCTCTCTGCAAACTCCAGAGACTGTTGCACGGGAAAATCTCAGGAGGGCAGCATTTTCCGAGATAAACAGACCACCTGGTCTGGCACCGACGAGCATTCCACTGAGGTCACATTTCTTCCCCCCTCCCCCACCGTTCTGAGGTTTGGTCTGAACAACAACTGAACCTCCTGACCGTGTCTGCCTGCTTTTATGTATTGAGTTGCCGTATCACGTGATTGGCCAATTAGATACTTGCGCTAACGGACAGGTGTACAGGTGTACTTAATAAAGCGGCCAGTGAGTGTATGCAGCCTCTGTCTCAGTCTTTACAGAAGCTTGCTGCTCTGCTTGTGGTCTGATAATGCAGAATCTTTAAAGACAGGGTGGGTAGTGGAGATTAAGTCTTTTTTTCCTGTCACTCCTCCGCTTTGTTCAGTTTCCTCTCGCCGTGGGGTGGGGTGGGGATGCCCGCCACCCAGCACTGAAGGGGTTAACCCCGACTCCGAGTCACTGCTAATTGTGGCTCCTTTATTAAGGACCACACTGACCAACCGCCCCCCCCCCCCACCCCCGGTTCCTCCTCTTTCCAGAGTCCCCCTTGAGAGGATAAACTCATTGTGACAAGAACCTGGCAGGGCAGAGTTCAATACACCACTAAGACCAGTGAGTGTGAAAGATAATCCCGGTGAAACCAGCGGGAATTCCGACACTGTGGGAGGGCTCTGGGCCTCCCCTTTGGAAGTCACGGTGGCCTGGCACTGTTAAAAGAAATCAAACCTCATTGAAACCTATCGGATGTTGAAAGGCCTTCATTGAGAGGATATGGAGAGGCTGTTTCCTATGCTGGGGGAGTCGACGACCAGAGGGCACAGCCTCAGAATGGAGGGGTGTCCTTTGAGAATGGAGACGAGGAGGAATTTCTTCAGCCACAGAGTGGTGAATCTGAGGAACTCGTTGCCACAGGTGGATAAGAGAGGCCAAGTCACTGTGTGTAGTTAAAGCAGAAGGTGATAGATTCTTTCACAAAGAAGAGAAAACCTACAGATGCTGGAAATCCAAGCGACACACACAAAATGCTGGAGGAACTCAGCAGCTCGGGCAGCATCTGTGGAAAAGAGTGAACAGCCGACGTTTCGGGCTGAGGACATCCTACATCCTGCTGAAGGGTCTTGGCCCGAAACGTCGACTGTACTTTTTTCCATAGGTGCCTGCTGAGTTCCCCCAGCTTTTTCTGTGTGTTGATCGATACTTGATTAGTCTGGGCACGAAGACGGCAGGAGATTGGGGCTGAGAGGGAAAATGGATCAGCCATAATGAAATGGTGGAGCAGACTCGATGGGTCAAAAGGCTCCCACATCTTATGGAAAAGTTGGTTATATGACTAGATCAAACACGAGGAAATCTGCAGATGCTGGAAATACAAACAACACACACAAAATGCTGGTGGAGCACAGCAGGCTAGGCAGCATCTATAGGAAGAAGCACTGTCAAGAAGCACAGTTAGTCCTAACGAAGGGTCTCGGCCCAAAACGTCGACAGTGCTTCTCAGCATTTTGTGTTATATGAATAGATCTGTGTTTTGGGCAGGGAAAGAAGAGACGGGATTGATGGGTTTTACACACAGGTAGGACAAGTCATCCCTGGGGAAAAAGAGAAAAAAGGGAATGATAGAGCAAGAGAAAAGAGAACTGGATTGATAATTTATGAGAGGAAGGAAAAAGGAAGGAATATATAAACAAATAAAGTAATGATAAAAAAATGTTGGTGGGTAAGAATGAAAGTGAAGAGGCAAGAATATAAAAGACAGAAATAGATTGGTAGAAGGAGGCAAGGGTGATAAGGAAGGGATAGACAGAAAGAGGCAGGGATTTGAAAGGAAACAAGGGATAGACTGACCCAGTGTGGATAACTTCACTCACCCCAACACTGAACTGATTCCACACATCAGGCTCCTGAACCAGTGTGGATAACTTCACTCACCCCAACTCTGAACTGATACAACACATCAGGCTCCTGAACCAGTGTGGATAACTTCACTCACCCCAACACTGAACTGATTCCACACATCAGGCTCCTGAACCAGTGTGGATAACTTCACTCACCCCAACACTGAACTGATTCCACACATCAGGCTCCTGAACCAGTGTGGATAACTTCACTCACCCCAACTCTGAACTGATTCCACACATCAGGCTCCTGAACCAGTGTGGATAACTTCACTCACCCCAACTCTGAACTGATTCCACACATCAGGCTCCTGAACCAGTGTGGATAACTTCACTCACCCCAACACTGAATTGATCACTGAGTACAACTAAGAGGAGATTTGATAGAGGCATACACAATTATGAGGGGTATGGATCGGGTAAATGCACCACAGGCTTTTCCCACTGTGGTTGGGCGAAAGGAGAAAAGTTTAAGGGGAACATGAGGAGAAAGCTCTTCACTTTCAACGAGCTGCCAGAACGACTGGTGCGTGCAAGCTCCGTTTCAACGTTTAAGAGAAGCTTGGATAGGCAGCTTAACTGGTTCTGGCATGGAGTAGATGGGCCGAAGGGCCTGTTTCTGTGCCGAACTTTTCTATGACAACACTCCTCCCTGCCGAGCTATAAACTCCTACTCAATATCGAATGAATGAACTATGTACACAGTATTTACTATTTAATACAATTACTGTCCTTAGCACAGCAAATTTTAAATCGTCCCATTCAGGCCCGAAGATTTAATTGCTGAGGAGGATCTCTCTTTCCTGACAAGGGAGGTCACTCTGCTTGGTAGGTGAGGCCTGTGGCTGTGAAAACAATCTCAGGGTCTGGGATCTCAAGTCCACAACAGAGGGGAAGTATTAAAAACGGAGAATGAAGTTAAAAATGAAATTAGAAGGTGGAGGGGAATTTTAAAAAACTGATAAAGAAAGTGAGAATGAAGGGAAAAGGGAAAACGTGAGAGAATGTCTCTTCTTGAAGAGGGTTGTCGCTGTCTCTCGGAGGCGAGTGGATTGGCGATGGGAGGATGTAAGTGCGGGGGGTGGGGGGTGTGAAGACCCTCCTGCGAGGGGGACCCCTACAGCCGAGTTCACTGGGGCTCGTTGTTGCTTGCCAGATCGTGGTGTGCAGTCTGACCCTGCTGGCCGTGGGGGTCAGTGGCTGAAGAGTTCCAGCTGCCGATGCTGAGGCCCCGGGGCAGCTTCAAAGGCGAGCGACAGGGGAATCAGGTGTCCTGAGAGGCTACACGTACACGTTTAAATAAACACACTGTCATAGATATATACACACACACAATCATCGACAGACAGACACCACACACACACACACACACACTCACACACACACACACACACATACACACACACACACTCACACACCACACACACACTCACACACACACACACACACACATACACACACACACTCACACACCACACACACACTCACACACACACACACTCACACACACACACACACACTCACACTCACACACACACACACACTCACACTCACACACACACACACACACTCACACACCACACACACACTCACACACACACACACACACACACACAGTCACAGACTCACACACACACACACACACACACACCCCATAAACACACACACACACACACACACACACACACACACCACACACACACACACTCACACACACACACACACACACACTCACACACACACACCCCATACACACACACACACACACACACACACACACCACACACACACACTCACACACACACACACACCACACTCACACACACACACACACACACACACACAGACCACACACACACACACACACACACACTCACACACACACTTTCCTCTCCAAACGAGACGCATTCCAGCGATACCCCGCCCCCCCGCCCCCGATGCTGGAACAGTAACTTCGCTCTCCCTCCCTTCCTCAACACTGCACCCACGTCCAAAATGGCAGCTGTTCAGTGTGATCTGTCCCTATGGGTATGAACTGTGAGTGTGTGTGTGAGGTGTGTGTATCTGTGTGTGACCCATAAACTAACTTATTGGCCAACTTACAAACTCAGGCAGAACATGAGAACACAAAAGACAGGAGCAGAAGTCGGCCATTTCGGCTGCCGAGCCTGCTCTAACATTCTGTAAGATCATGTCTGATCTGACTGTGCTCGGTTCCATCTACCTGCCTTTCCCCCAAAATCCTTAATTACTCTACTATGTCCTTAATATATTTAATGAGGTGGCCTCTCCTGCTTCCCTGGGCAGAGAATTCCATGGATTCACTAATCTTTTGGACAAGCAGTTTCCCCTCATCTCCATCCTAGATCTGTTCCCCTGAATCGTGAGGAGATTCCCCTCATCCTGCTCCCACTTAGTAGTGGAAACACCTTTCCTGTTCACTGTCTTATCCACACCTTTCAAAATGTTATTTGTTTCTGTAAGGTTCCCTCTCATTTTGCTGAATTCCAGGGAGTCTAGCCCCAGGCAACTCAATCTCTTCTCATGGGCTTTCATCCTCATCTTTGGAATCAGCCTGGTGAACCTCCTCAAGTAGGGAGACCAAAACTGCACGCGGTACTCCAGGTGCGGCCTCACCACTGCCCAATACAGTTGCAGCGTTACCTCCCTGATCTTAAATTCAGTCCAACAGAGCGGGGTTCCCAAGCTGGGGCCCACGTACCCCTCGGTTAGTGGTCCATGACATGAGGAAGTTTGGGAACCACAAACCTCTGCAATAGAGTAATCACAGGCCCTCAAACCACCACTTCCTTAACAACGACCTCCTTTAAGTTACTTTTTGCACGATACTTTCTTGCTGGAAGGTTTAGTAAGAATTATCAGTGTATTTTCTTGCAGGAGCAGAGGGCGGGGAATGAGTGTGTAGCATGGTGTGGTGTCCGAGTTCCCATGACAACCAGGGAATGCAGTTACACCATATTTTCCACAACAGGACCTCCTCAGGGCCTTATCAGCCTTCAATGTGCCCTCTGAACAGTGGTCGCTGTGGAAACGGGACAGGTAAACCATAGCTAAGAAAGGGGTAAGGTTCTCTCCATTTGTTGCTGGTTGAGCCACGGATGTAGGCCCCAGGAAGCCAGAGCCATAGAACCATAGAACCATAGAATGTTACAGCACAGAAACAGGCCTTTTGGCCTTTCTTGGCTGTGCCAAACCATTTTTCTGCCTAGTCCCACTGACCTGCACCCGGCCCATATCCCTCCATACACCTCTCATCCATGTACCTGTCCAAGTTTTTCTTAAATGTTAAAAGTGAGCCCGCATTCACCACTTCATCTGGCCGCTCATTCCACACTCTCACCACTCTCTGTGTGAAGAAGCCTCCCCTAATGTTCCCTTTAAACTTTTCCCCCTTCACCCTTAACCCATGTCCTCTGGTTTTTTTCTCCCCTAGCCTCAGTGGAAAAAGCCTGCTTGCATTCACTCTATCTATACCCATCATCATTTTATACACCTCTATCAAATCACCCCTCATTCTTCTACGCTCCAGGGAATAAAGTCCTAACCTATTCAACCTTTCTCGGTAACTCAGTTTCTCAAGACCCGGCAACATCCTTGTAAACCTTCTCTGCACTATTTCAACCTTATTAATATCATTCCTGTAATCGGGTGACCAAAACTGCACTCAATTATGCCCTTCAGTCCTTCAAAACGGAATCCTTTGACGGCCCTGAGCTACATTATTCCACCTCTTCATTCCTTTCTAGTCCACGGTCTCCTGCGGGGCGGAATGCCGGCACGTGACCTCGCCTTATCTTCATTCCACATCACACAAGCCTCCAGAAGATCCACTGTATCTTTTGGCCAGGAAAGATCTCCATGCATGCCCTGCCCCTTCAGTGTTGCCAAGGGGACACGGCCACAATCATCGCGAGGAAACGTTGGAGATGGTTTGGACACATGATGAGGATAGAGGCCAACTCCATTGTCAAGACAGCACTTCATCGGACCCCTGAAGGGCGGAGGAAACACGAGAGAACAAAGACGACTTGGCGCCATACTGTCGGGGCAGAAACGAGGACGCTGAACTACACTTGAGGAACAATAGAGATGATGGAGAAGGACAGACAGAGATGGAAGACCTTCACTGCTGCCCTAAACGCCAGTGAGTAAGGAAGTAAATAATTCCTTTTTAAAGGCACTAATTGTCCATTTGAAGCCATTCATTCAGGACATGGAAACAGGCCATTCAGCCCATTGACTCTGTGCAGAATATCAACACCTTATTGACACTAATCCCTCATTAAACCTTCCATTTCATTCTCCCCATCTTCTCACCGACTCTCCCAGTTTCCATCACTCTCCCTCACTCTGGGGATAATTGACTGTGGGCGATGGAACGCCCAACCCATACTTGGCTTTGTCTGGATGTTGAGGCAAGGCAGTGCACCAGGGGTGATGGAGTGAGCGTGCAGACTCCAGTACCCGAGGTCACGATCGAAAGCAGGGTGTCTGAGGTTATGACACATTCCCAAAGTCAAGGTCAAAGAGGAGGATACTGTCCTTTGCTCAACGGCCTGTTGTGGCAGCTGCTCTGAGAAGCTTCAGAGGGTTGTGGACATGTCTCAGCATATCACAGGAGCCAGCTTCTCTCCATGGAACCTGTCCATAGTTCTCAATGCCTGAGTCAAGCAGCCAGCATAATCAAAGACTCCATTCACCCCGGACATTCTCCCTCCTCCTCTCCCCCATCCGGTAGAATATTCAAAAGCCTGAAAGCACATACCACCAGGCTAGAGGGCAGCCCCTATACCACTCTTGAAAGGACTTCTTGTGAGATGAGATGGACGTTTGGCCCCAAAATCTACTTTGTTATATTTATTTAATTGTCAGGATGGAGCTCCCAGGACTGGACACCATCTATTCCAGCAGACTCAGGAGGAAAGCAATCAGCATAACCAGAGACACCACACACCCCGACCGCTCCCTGTTTGACCCGCTGCCGTCCAGCAATAGGTTCCGGACACTAAAAGCCAGAACAAATAGACTGAGGAACAGCTTCTCCCCCAGAGCTGTGACCTCCATCGCACCACTCCCACAGAACAATGACTGAAACTGTGAGCACACACAAGGACTCAAATACTTGCACTAACGTCACTTTGTGCATTACTGTGATATTCTGGTGCTGCTGCAACTTATTTTCTGCTACTTATCTATTTAATACTGTTTTTCTATTACTGTCTTGTTTTTATCTACCGCTTTGTTTGATTGCCTGAGAGGAAGCCAAACAGAGTTTCATTGTATAATGACAATAAAGATCATTCAATTCAATTAATTATTTAGCGATATCGCGAGGAGTTGGCCCTTCCAACCCGTTGAGCCGTGTGGCTTAGCAACCCCCGACAAACCCAACTGATCCTAACCTAATCACGTAGAGATTTGCAATGACCCGTTAATCTAGCTGGCAGGTGGGAGGAAACCGGAGGACCCGGGCAAAGCCCACATACTCTACAGCGAGGATGTACAGAGGCTCCTCTAGAAGGCCCTGGTTTTGAACTCTGACCTCCGCGACGCCCCGAGCTGTAATGGCGTCACCTTGAACATGGCACTGGGATCTTCCACTTTGTCGTTTATTGTCAGTAAATATTACACTTTATTGTCAGTAAATATTACACTTTATTCTGCATTCTGTCATTGTTTTGCCTCAATGCATGGTGGAATGAGTTGATCTGAATGAACAGTATGGAAAACGTTTCACCGTATCTCACTCACCTTCATCATCGTTACGTGCCGCGTCATATGATGTCATCATTATGAGCCGCGTCATACGACATCATCGTTATGTGCTGCGTCATACGACGTGGCTGACCGTGGTCCTCCACCTCGCTGCGGGGAAGACCCCTCCCCGCACGCTGTTGTTCTTCAACCACAGACAAGGGAAAATCCGCAGGTGCTGGAAATCCGAACAACGCACACAAACCGCCGGAGGAGCTCGGCAGGCCAGGCAGCTTCTATGGGAAGGAGCACAGCCGATGTTTCGGGGCCGAGGCATTTCCTCAGGACGGTAGAAAAGACAATGAGGAGTCAGAGCTAGAAGGTTGGGGGGGGGGAGGGAGAAACACGGGGTGAGAGGTGATACCCGGTGGAAGGAGGGATGAAATAAAGAGCTGGACAGTTGATTGGTGAAAGAGATACGGGGCTGGAGAAGGGGGAGTCTGATAGGAGAGGACAGAAGGCCATGGAAGAAAGAAAAGAGGGAGGAGCACCAGAGGGAGGCGATGGGCAGGGCAGGAGATGAGGTGAGAGAGGGAAAAGAGGATGGGGAATGGTGGAGTGGGGAGTGGGGTTTGCCATTACTGGAAGTTCTTACTCTTTTCTCTTTCCATGACCATGATCGATCTCGGCAAATTATTTTACAGAAGTGGTTTGCCATCGCCTTCTTCTGGGCAGTGTCTTTACAAGACGGGTGACTCCCCCAGTCATTATCAATACTCTTCAGAGATTGTCTGCCTGGTGTCAGTGGTCACAAAACCAGGACTTGTGATCAACACCGGCTGCTCATACGACCATCCACCACCTGCTCCCATGGCTTTACATGACCCTGGTCGGGGGCTAAGCAGGTGCTACCCCTTGCCCGAGGGTGACCTGCTGGCTAGCGGAGGGAAGGAGCGCTTCTCACTTCCTTTGGTAGAGACGTATTCTCAATGTGTGTGACAATAATAAGCCAAACCCGAAGACTGACGCTACGTTGCAGCAACGTCACAGACCCAGAGCACTGTTCAGACGATGGGCAAATGCAACTGCTATCCAAAGCACCCCAGTGGTTTGATGGGATCTGCACTGTGGCGTCTGGCTTGGTGGGAGCCACTTTGGCTCCTTTTGGATGCCATCCACAGGGTGTCCCAGTTGCAACTGGCCACGTGAATGCCCCTCTCCTTCCCCCAAAGTAAATGAGGGACTGCTCAGTTCCCATGGCAACCACTGACTTGGGAGGCAAGACCATGGCAACCAATGTCCTTTACTTGTCCTTGGAGGCCCCAGGTACCCTCGTATCCCAGTAGAACTGAAGCTCCCGGTGTGCCCCCTTCCTCCTGGAGAGGTCAGAGGTCAGGAACATCCAGCTAAGCTGACGACCTGCCCACATACCTCAGGACAAACTTAGCAGCTGGGACACCGTAACGTCCCGCTCCCCGGCCCACTACCAAAACCCCATTGTCTTTCCCTGCCGCCAGTCCGGCTGATGGATGCCAAGCAATAGAGCCCAAAGCTTCCCTCTGCTTCCAGAATCATCACACTCCGAGAGTCAGTGCGAAGACCCCTACATCGCAGTCAGGCCTAGGCATCACAGGGATGAAGAATTCTCTCCTCTCCCCCTTCCATCAGGCAGCAGGTACCAAAGCTTGAGAGCCGAGGCTACCAGACTCGCGGAGGGCTTGCATCCGGCCGAAGTGAGACCCCCGAGCAGGTCCCCTGCACAATAAATACGAACCCTCGATCTCAAACATCTACCTTGTCACGGCCCTTACAGCTTCTTGTCTACCTGCACTGCACCTCCCCTGTGCTTGTGCTAATATATTCTGCAGTCTGTTATCTTTCCTCCAGCTCAATGTTTTTATGATCCACCTGGACAGAAGGGATCACAGTAACACACCAAAGTTCTCAGTCTGTGGTCCATGGCTTGGACTGTAGTTCGATTGGACTCTTTTTTGATTTTATGTTTCATATTCTGTTTTCTTGTTACTCTTTGCGTGAATTTGTGTTTTTTTCACGTGGGTGGGGTCGACGTCCCTGTTACCGTTTGCACAATTTGTTGTTTTTTTTTCACGTGGGTGGGGTCGACGTCCCTGTTGCCGTTTGCACAATTTGTTGTTTTTTTTCACGTGGGTGGGGTCGATGGTCCTATTGCGTGCACAATTTGTTGTTTTTTTTCACGTGGGTGGGGTCGATGGTCCTGTTGCGTGCACAATTTGTTGTTTTTTTTCACGTGGGTGGGGTCGATGGTCCTGTTGCGTGCACAATTTGTTGTTTTTTCTCACGTGGGTGGGGTCGACGTCCCTGTTGCCGTTTGCACAATTTGTTGTTTTTTTTCACGTGGGTGGGGTCGATGGTCCTGTTGCGTGCACGATTTGTTGTTTTTTTTCACGTGGGTGGGGTCGATGGTCCTGTTGCGTGCACGATTTGTTGTTTTTTTTCACGTGGGTGGGGTCGATGGTCCTGTTGCGTGCACGATTTGTTGTTTTTTTTCACGTGGGTGGGGTCGATGGTCCTGTTGCGTGCACGATTTGTTGTTTTTTTTCACGTGGGTGGGGTCGACGTCCCTGTTGCCGTTTGCACAATTTGTTGTTTTTTTTTTCACGTGGGTGGGGTCGATGGTCCTGTTGCGTGCACGATTTGTTGTTTTTTTTCACGTGGGTGGGGTCGATGGTCCTGTTGCGTGCACGATTTGTTGTTTTTTTTCACGTGGGTGGGGTCGACGTCCCTGTTGCCGTTTGCACAATTTGTTGTTTTTTTTTCACGTGGGTGGGGTCGATGGTCCTGTTGCGTGCACGATTTGTTGTTTTTTTTCACGTGGGTGGGGTCGATGGTCCTGTTGCGTGCACGATTTGTTGTTTTTTTTCACGTGGGTGGGGTCGACGTCCCTGTTGCCGTTTGCACAATTTGTTGTTTTTTTTTCACGTGGGTGGGGTCGATGGTCCTGTTGCGTGCACGATTTGTTTACTGCCTGCATGTGGGGGGGCGTCGTTTGACGTTTCTCTTTCAATGGCTTCCATCGAGTTTCTTCATTTCGTGGCTGTGGGGAGAAGACAAGTCTCAGAGTTGTGTACTGCACACGTACCTCGAACCTTGAGCCTGGAACAAAGCGCGAGAGGAACGCAGCCCGGCGACGGAGGGAGAGAAGCAGTGGACATTTCAGGGTGAGATTCTTCCACAGGTCCTTCTCTCCCTCTCGATCGCTGCTCCCAGAGGAAGCTGCCTGTGTTGGATCATTCTCTCTCTCTCTCTCCCTCTCGTTCTCTGCTGCAGTCCTGCGTCTTGGGCAATGTTTAATGGATGGGGTTGGTGGACTTAACTCTGTATGATGTGCTTCTGGCTTCTTTGTGCGATTTTGATCGGGGCGGACTGGCTCTGCGGCCTGCAGTCAACAAACGACGCAGCGCTAAATTGAATTGAATTAAACTAACGTGAGCAATCCTCGACTGTTTTGATGATTTATATTCTGTGCTTTGGCTCTTGTTGTTTTGCTTTCTGCATGATTTGGTTTTTTTTGTGCATTGGGGAGGGGGGATTTGATGTTTTTCTTTGAAAGAGTTCCATGGCTTTTTCTGTTTCATGGCTGTCTACACGAGGACGGGTCTCAGGGTTGTATACAACCATCAGGCACAAGGTGCAGAAACCTCACGTCCCCACACCACCAGGTTCAGAAACAACTAGGACGTAGCTGGAGTAGGTGGCACGGTAGTGCGGGGGTCAGCACAACGCTTTACAGTACCAGCAGCCCGGGTTCAGTTCCCGCCGGTGTCTGCAAGGAGTTTGCACGTTCTCCCCGTGATCGTGTGGGTTTCCTCCGGGTGCTCCGGCTTCCTCCCGCATTCAGAAGGCGTACTGGTCGGGGGGGGGGGGGGAGTAGTTCGTTAGTCGTGAACCTTGCGCCCTGGAAACTTTCCAGGTTGCAAATCCATGGTCTGTCGAGACTAACAGAGGCCTAAGCATTAGTCATGGTGAATTGTCCCATGGTTAGGCTAGGGTCAAACTCGGGGTGGGGCGGGGGTGTGGTGCTGCTGAGCAGAGCGTCTCGAAGGGCTTATTTTGCGCTGAACTGCAATAAATGATTCTGCAGATGCTGCACACACAAAGGCCTGGAGGAGCTCAGCAGGTCAGGCAGTATCTAGGGGAAGGAATGAGGAGTTGATGTTATAGGCTGAGACCTTTCATGTGGGCTGGAAACAGTCTGTATGACTGGCAGCAGTTAGTCTTCTCCAGGGCGCAGGCCTGGGCAGGGTTGTCTGGGAGACCGGCAGTTTCCCAAGCAGCAAGTCTCCCCTCTCCACGACACCGATGTTGTCCAAGGGAAGGGCAAGGGCCGACACAGCTTGGCACCGGTGACGTCGCAGGAGTTGCCAGAGTGAGGTTGAAGGCAACGTCGGACTGCCTTAGGGACTCCAGCTCCGGATTTGTCCTCAGGGTTTACTCCCGAAGCCTTTCCCATGAGTGGGTATGGCCGCAAGGCAGCGGAGGTTTGAAATCTGAGTTTCCCCTCTCGTAGGTGGACTGCCTCCCCAGGCCGACGAGCTCCATCTACCTGAAACAGTAAGAACACAAGAAACACTGGAATTGAGGAGATTGAGAGGGGATCTGATTGAAACGTTTAAGATAATTAAAGGATTTGATAGGATTGAGGCAGGAAATATGTTCCAGATGTTGGGAGAGTCCAGTACCAGAGGGCATGGATTGAGAATAAGAGGTCAGTTATTTAAAACAGAGTTGAGGAAGAGCTTCTTCTCCCAGAGAGTTGTGCAGGTGTGGAATGCACTGCCTCGGAAGACGGTGGAGGCCAATTCTCTGGATGCTTTCAAGAAGGAGCTAGATAGATATCTGATGGATAGTGGAATCAAGGGATATGGGGACAAGGCAGGGACTGGGTATTGATAGTGAATGATCAGCCATGATCTCAGAATGGCGGTGCAGACTCGAGGGGCCGAATGGTCTACTTCTGCACCTATTGTCTGTTGTCTATTGTCTATAAACAGGGGCAGGAGTCGGCCATTCGGCCCGTCGAGCCTGCTCTGCCATTCAATAGGATCGTGACTGATCTGGCTACGGACTCATCTCCACTTACCTGCCTTTTCCCCAAAACCCTCAATTCCCCTTAAAACAAACCCTTAACAGGGGCAAAAAGCGTGTGATATTGAGAAACCGACTAACACTGAAACGAACGGGCAGGGAAAGGAAGCGAGTCTGGAAACTGAACCAATCCGCTGGCGAATCATAAGAATCAGGAATGTATTTACAGTACTTGATGTAGAGTGGCTGAGTTATGACTGCTGTCTGACTTCAGCTGCCGAAATAGCCCGAAGGAAAAGAAACTTTAACTAGGAATGAGATTCTTTCGCGCAAATCTGTCGCAACATGTTCCAACTAACAGCCTTCCTCCTGGACTCCAATCAATAATTCACCTTTTAAACCTGCTGCAGTCAAGGTCTCATCTACCCCCAGCCCTTCACAAAAACGCAACCAGCATTGTTGAGAAATAAGATCATAAGATATCGGAGCAGAAGCAGGCCGTTCAGCCCATCGAATCCGTTCTGCCATTCCGTCGCGGGTAGTTTATTATCCCTCTCAACTCCGTTCCCCTGCCTTCTGCCCGTAAAATTTGATGCCCTAACTAATCAAGATCCTGCCGTCCTCTGCCTTAAATGTCCCCAATGGCTTGTCCTCGGCAGCTGCTGTGGCGATGAACTCCACAGATCCACCACCCTCTGGCTAAAGAAATTCCTCCTCACTTCTGTTCTAAAGGAACGCCCTTCTGTTGTGAAACCGTGCCCTCTGGGTAAAGAATTACACAACTGTAAGCACTGGCTGTCTTTAAGGTAAGGGTACAACTCCACGGTGGATGTGCATCGAGCACCACCGACAACCGATTGAGGGATGTGGGTTCGAATCTCACCATTGCTACCAGGCAAAATTTAAATGTAAATTAAATACACACACACACACACACACACACACGTAGTTATTTATTTATTTATTGATGTCCTCGATGGGGACGAGGGTAGGGGGGGGGCTAGTTTGTATCCTCAGCTGAAAGCAGAACCTTTCGCCCCTGCCCGGGAACGCAGTGATCCCTCAGTTTGCTGCTGTGTGGGATTGTCTAGGTTTCTTTGGGGGGGGTGGGGTGCGAGATTTCATTGGAATCTATTGTCACACCTCAAACTGGCCACCAGAGGGAGGCAGAGATGACAAGGCCAACCCCTTCCTGTTTTCCTGTCCACTAGGTTAATTGTTATTTCATTGTTATCACCTATGTATGCCTTGTTTGTAACCCTATATAAATTCCTTGTCCCTTCTTTCTTTGCGCTGTCTTGGAGTCATCTTTTGCTTCTAGGAATGCCTGGTTTCTGAATCTTTAGTTAAAGTTTTTTTTGGGATTTTGACCTTGCTGCTAAGGACTCCAGTGGAGCTTTGTTGGAATATTCCCCCCCCCCCCCAATTTTGCGTGACTTTTCCCTGCAGTTGGGTCTGCTATCCTGTGTGGGAGGAGTTAAAACTGAAGGAGTTTCCAAGTCAGCTGTGAGACCTACCGAATATTGAAAGTCCTGTATTGATTGGAGTACCACCGTATGGGGGGGCGAGAAGCAAAGAATAAAATAAGGTTACCAGCATCCCACC